>NC_090779.1:16515000-16672500 GCF_040054535.1 Antennarius striatus
AAACCAGGAAGAAAGTACATAAAAATGCTTGTCATGAAGGTCAAAAACTCAGTTGTATAGTTGTGGAGCTCTTGTGATACACTAAGCATGATTCATATTGCTCAGAAAAAAATATCTGCGGCACTTATTCTCAGTTTTCAGTAGTCACAGCTAAAAACTGGAAATGTACCTTATGTATACAGCAGTCATGTCTCTAAGCTTGCCCGATACATGCCACCCTCCACATAGTACTATGGAAATGAGATAATTTCTTTCTACTCAGGAAAATGTTCCCTGTATAGCAATATTGCCTTAAAATGTCATTTTCCAATGGGTTCTGCTTGGTGGAGAAAGACAGAGGAGAAAAAGACATATTCATACATGGTTGCACAATTTAATTTAATCACCTTCAAGTACAGCATGGTAATTAAAATAAAGGATAGGGCTTTCACACTTTTTTTGCCTGAATTCAATTTTAATCATCACAGTATACACATTGCAATAATGTACTCTTGAGTGCCAAGCATATATTAAATGCCCCCTAAATTGTGCAATTTCCTCTGGGATTAATAAAGTATCCATCCATCCATCCATCCATCCATCCATCCATCTAAATAAATTAAAAGAGAACTTGTCTTGTCTGTAGAAGAACACAAAAGTACAATGTGTGCGCATGAGTGACAGCTTATGCATACGCTCTCTTAAACCACTGCAGTCTGGAGACCCAGGGCTGGAGATGTATGTCTGGGATCTGGACATTTGGGCAAAGCTTTGCCGTCTGTCTTCCAGATCTGCTTTTTAATTTATAAACCCAATCAGACTGGCAATCAGATTGTAGCTCAGATTGGCTCTGTGGTCGAGCAGCACTGTGATTGCACACCAGTTGGAAGGCACACATTCTTTGACTGCTGAGCTGTACAGATATGACACCTTTGATCACTGTGAGGAAAAAGGAAACAGAAATTCACACCCAAAGATACATCAGTATGCTAAATCACAAGGCAATGCACCAAATTACGTATCTGACTCATACAAAAAGTCTGGAAAAATATATCACATTCAAGACTGACTTTCTGTGCTTACAATGATCTGTTTTGACTCACTCAATCTGTTCATGATGTAAATGATTGTGTCCATCTTAAGTTTGTAAGTGTATTTATTTTTCTTCCAAACCCATTTTCCCATTCACCCAGTTTATCTCTGACCTTAATGTGTGACTCATCCTGCTACTTATATGTATGAAAGCCTGCCCGTCTATGATAGTTTGATCTGACATGGATAGGTTTATATATGAATTAATCCAAATTGTTTCCATGCCGTCCACTGAGGTGTGTCTTTTTCACTTCTCATGTCATGGTCATGTTACATGGGCTGTCAATTTCCCCATCTATTCCATACCTTAGAACAGAAAGAGAATAGTATAGGATTTGAGTGATAGCTACATAAAGGCCTGGATGAATTAGGGGACAACTCACACACCTGGCTAATTGTTTGTCTCCTTCATGCACAGCACAGACAGCACCTAATATGATCAATAGTTATATTGATATATAAAACACATTTTAAAAAACCAAAAACATACAAACACATCCAATATCAGTCACATATACAATCAGATATTTTTCTGTGTATCAGCAGGTAAATATTTACACATAAGATAGAATTAGTGAGGGAGTAGACATATAGTCTACTAGTCTGTGTGTGTGTGTGTGTGTGTGTGTGTGTGTGTGTGTGTGTGTGTGTGTGTGTGTGTGTGTGTGTGTGTGTGTGTGTGTGTGTGTGTGGGTGTGTGTGTGTGTGTGTTTGTGTGTGTGTGTGTGTGTGTGTGTGTTTGCTAAGACATGAGCGGTGTGGACACATGCAGCTGTGTTCGCTATGATGATGAGGATACGCCTTTAGCGGACATACACACATGACTGAAGCGGAGTTAACTAGTTAGCCAAATGCTAGCTGATTCAATAGTTTGTGAGGAGCTTTCAGTGTGTAGCTCTGAGCCAGGTCGTTACCACTACCACACACCGCTACATAGCCTGAACACCCCCCCACACACACACACACACACCTGACTGGAGTGCGGCTAACTAGTTAGCCAAATGCTAGCTGACTTCAACAACTTGTGAGGAGCTTTCAGTGTGTAGCACTGGCTAGGACATTACTGCACAATGCTACCGTAGACTGAACAAACTCCCACTCGAGGATTGCCACACCCTTGGGCATGTCAACCAATCAATACCATCAATCACTCTGTCCAATCACAGGGTGCCCTTTGTGACATCACAAATACCACTCAAGCAAAATCGGATCATTTTGATTAGGTCTGGGCCATGAATTCCTAAAGCTCCAAATATTTTTTGATGCAAGAATATTTTGTTTACCAAATTCTAGGAATTGGTCGGGTTAGGGAGGACCACTATGTATATGTAGAGACCTGAAAAATTTTTGATTTTCATAATAGGACACCTTAAAATGGAATTATCTGGTTTGTTATGGTATATTTTAAGATAAAAGTTGGGCCAACATGACAGAAGGCAGTATTTAACTCTCAGCAGTGGTATCTCCAAATTGGTTGTGAAAAGATTTTACCTGTTTTAATTTTGGGGATCGTGTCTTTGCTGCATTTGAAATGTCACTTTTAAACTGCAAAGACTCCTCTCCTCTTTGGTTGGATCTTAGGCTTGATTCAGAGGCATGATACAACCAAGGCAAACGTCATATACTATAGAGGTTTTTAATAATAGTTACAATATTTATTTAAGAGTTTTTTCTATAACGTCAAAGTCAGACAATTACTGTAGGTGTTTTATTTCCTCAACTTTGTTGATGTGAATATTAAATAGCCATCATTGGCGGTCTATTGACCAGCAATTCAATTCTTTGATATGTATTGTTTTGTGGGATATGATCTATGTCAACTCTGAAGTCTGTCACACTAATACAGTGATCTGTTTAGTAACAAGGGTACATTATAGGCTCCATATTGACTGCTAATTGGGTCCCAGTGCAATGACTGTGTCATCTTAATGACCCAGATCTGGCTCATTGTGATATTCATGAACTACAACGATTGCTTTTTCTTTCTTTTTGGGAATGCATGGTTTATAGGTGTGTGAATGTGTGTTTGAGAAAAATAATGTGCAACAAGCAACATATATTCGTCACTGGTGTACAGCACATCTTAGGTTTATTCTTTTGTTTTACTGAGAAGTGGGTGCAAAGCTTGTAGTCTCATTTGTGTTTATCCATATTCTCAATGCCGTCGATTTTAAAAGGTCTTTGTTGATTTATATCTAAATCAAACTAGCAGAAAAAGGTTGTTTGTTAAGGGGCTTTGTTTATGACATATTATTTTGAAAAAGACATGTGGAAACATGGATTTGAAATCCGGTGTTGGTTAAATCATCTGTGTCGAAAGCAAATGTTGAATGAGCTGTTTCCTCAGAGAATAACAAAGCCCCTTGGGAGACATATTTCTTTGAGAGCATCGTGGACATGTGAAAAGTGTCTTCTGTGGCTGATGAAACAGGTGGGATCTCTGTAGTCACAGGCATGTAATACTTCCTTCCCCCACTACCGGTATGCTCTGCATTTGCATAATACTAATCGAAGAATATAAAACAGTCAGATTCTCTCTGTATTCATTAACGTCATCTGCAGTTGTAGCTTTATTCAATAAATCTCTTATCATGTCCCAGCTAACATATTGCATATATCTATGCTCTGAGGCATAATTATACTGTGTCATTTCCTTTTGTGATGCTAGAATTAGATGTGGAGTTTTCGTCTCGGACAAGGTCATACGGATGTGATGTGTCCCTTAAGGCAAAGGAGTATACACCACTTCAACACAAAAGCAGGAAAGAAACAAGTTTTTCCTTTTTGCAGTCTGGACAAAATGGCAATGGACGTGACTTTTTGATTCATCCAAAGGAGCAGGGTCTTTGAAATGAAAGTCAAATCTAGATTTTGGTTGGAAAACGTTATGAAACTCCAACGTTTTATTGCCATGTTGTTCATACAAACTTAAAATTCTTAATTTTGTTTCCTTGCCCTTCCTTGAGTCGATACCTTATCGTGGTGAAGGGGTTTGTGTGTCCCAATGATCCTAGGAGCTAAGTTGTCTAGGGCTTTCTGCCCCTGGTACGGTCACCCATGGCAAACAGGTCCTAGGTGAGGGACCAGACAAAGGACTGCTCGAAGACCCTAAATGATGATTAAAAACATTGGAACACGTTTTCCTTGCGGGTCACCGGGGCCCCCCTCTGGAGCCAGGCCTGGAGGTGGGGCTCGAAGGCGAGCGCCTGGTGGCCGGGCCTGCATGGGGCCCGGTCGGGTGCAGACCGAAAGGACAACGTGGGTCCCTCTTCCCATGGGCTCACCACCTGTGGGAGGGAACATAGGGGTCGGGTGCATTGTGAGCTGGGCGGTGGACGAAGGCAGGGACCTTGGCGATCCGATCCCCGGCTACAGAAGCTGGCTCTTGGGACGTGGAATGCCACCTCTCTGGCAGGGAAGTAGCATGAGCTGGTGTGTGAGGTCGAGAAGTTCCGACTAGATATAGTCAGGCTCACCTCCACACAAAGCTTGGGCTCTGGTACCAGTCCTCTCGAGAGGGGTTGGACTCTCTTCCACTCTGGAGTTGCCCATGGTGAAAGATGCCGAGCAGGTGTGGGTATACTTATAGCCCCCCGGCTTGGTACCTGTACATTGGGGTTCACCCCGGTGGACGAAAGAGTAGCCTCCCTCCGCCTTCGGGTGGGGGGACGGGTTCTGACTGTTGTTTGTGCTTATGCACCAAACAGCAGTTCAGAGTACCCACCCTTTTTGGAGTCCTTGGAGGGGGTGCTGGTGAGTGCTCCCACTGGGGACTCCATCGTTCTGCTGGGGGACTTCAATGCTCACGTGCGCAATAACAGTGAGAACTGGAAGGGTGTGATTGGGAGGAACGCCCCCCCCTATCAGAACCCGAGTGGTGTTCAGTTATTGGACTTCTGTGCTTGTCACGGACTGTCCATAACGAACACCATGTTCAGACATAAGGGTGTCCATATGTGCACTTGGCACCAGGACACCCTAGGTCGCAGTTCGATGATAGACTTTGTGGTCGTGTCATCGGACTTGCGGCCGCATGTCTTGGACACTCGGGTGAAGAGAGGGGCGGAGCTGTCAACCGATCACCACCTGGTGGTGTGTTGGCTCCGATGGTGGGGTAAGATGCCGGTCCAACTTGGCAGACCCAAACATATTGTGAGGGTCTGCTGGGAACGCGTGGCGGAATCCCCTGTCAGAAGGAGTTTCAACTCCTACCTCCGTCAGAACTTTACTCACGTTCCGAGGGAGGCGGGGGACATTGAGTGTGAGTGGACCATGTTCCGCACCTCCATTGTCGAGGCGGCCGACCACAGCTGCGGCTGTAAGGTGGTCGGTGCCTGTCGTGGCGGCAACCCCAGAACCCGTTGGTGGACATCAGAGGTAAGGGATGCCGTCAAGCTGAAGAAGGAGTCCTATCAGGCCTTTTTGGCCTGTGGGACTCCTAAAGCAGCCGACTGGTACCGGCTGGCCAAGCGGAATGCTGCTTTGGTGGTTGCTGAGGCAAAAACTCGGGCGTGGGAGGAATTCGGTGAGGCCTTGGAGGACGACTTCCGGACGGCTTCGAAGAAATTCTGGTCCACCATCAGGCGTCTCAGGAGGGGGAAGCAGTGCAGCATCCACACCTTATATACTGGGGATGGGGCACTGCTGACCTCAATCCGGGACGTTGTGACTCGGTGGGGAGAATACTTCGAAGACCTCCTCAATCTCGCAGACACGCCTTCCCATGAGGAAGCAAAGTCTGGGTTCTCTGAGGCGGGTTCTCCTATCTCTGGGGTTGAGGTCACCGAGGTAGTTAAAAAGCTCCTCGTTGGCAGGGCCCCGGGGGTGGATGAGATCCGCCCGGAGTTCCTAAAGGCTCTGGATGTTGTGGGGCAGTCCTGGTTGACACGCCTCTGCAACATCGCGTGGACATCGGGGACGGTGCCTCTGGATTGGCAGACTGGGGTGGTGGTCCCCCTTTTGAAGAAGGGGGACAGGAGGGTGTGCTCCAACTACAGGGGGATCACACTCCTCAGCCTCCCTGGCAAGGTCTATTCAGGGGTTCTGGAGAGGAGGATCCGTCGGGAAGTCGAATCTTGGATTCAGGAGGAGCAATGTGGTTTTCGTCCTGGCCGTGGAACAGTGGACCAGCTCTATACCCTCCGCAGGGTCCTTAAGGGGCATGGGAGTTCGCCCAACCAGTCTACATGTGTTTTGTGGACCTGGAGAAGGCGTTCGACTGTGTTCCTCGGGGGGTTCTGTGGGGGGTGCTTTGGGAGTATGGGGTACCGGACCCCTTGATAAGGGCTGTTCTGACCAATGTCAGAGTTTGGTCCGCATTGCCGGCAGTAAGTCGGATTCATTTCCAGTGAGGGTTGGACTCCGCCAAGGCTGCCCTTTGTCACCAATTATGTTCATAACTTTTATGGACAGAATTTCTAGGCGCAGCCAAGGCGTTGAGGGTGCCCGGTTTGATGGCCTCAGTATTGCGTCTCTGCTTTTTGCAGATGACGTGGTGCTGTTGGCTTCATCAAGCCATGATCTCCAACTCTCACTGGAGCGGTTCACAGCCGAGTGTGAAGCGGTTGGGATGAGAATCAACACCTCTAAATCTGAGATGGTCCTCAGTCAGAAAAGGGTGGAGTGCCCTCTCCAGGTTGGGGATGAGATCCTGCCCCAAGTGGAGGAGTTCAAGTGCCTGGGGGTCTCGCTCACGAGTGAGGATAAAATGGAATGGGAGATCGACAGGCGGTTCGGTGCAGCGTCTGCAGTGATGCGGACTCTGTATCGGTCCGTCGTGGTGAAGAAGGAGCTGAGCCGAAAGGCAAAGCGCTCGATTTACCGGTCGATCTACATTCCTGCCCTCACCTATGGTCACGAGCTGTGGGTCGTGACCGAAAGAACGAGATCCCGGATACAAGCGGCCGAAATGAGTTTCCTCCGCAAGGTGTCCGGGCTCTCCCTTAGAGATAAGGTGAGAAGTTCGGTCATCCGGGAGGGCCTCAGAGTCGAGCTGCTGCTCCTCCGCATCGAGAGGAGCCAGATGAGGTGGCTCGGGCATCTGGTCAGGATGACCCCTGGATGCCTCCCTGGTGAGGTGTTCCGGGCATGTCCTACCGGGAGGAGGCCCCGGGGATGACCCAGGACACGCAAGAGAGACTATGTCTCCCGGCTGGCCTGGGAACGCCTTGGGATTCTCCTGGAGGAGCTGGACGAAGTGGCTAGGGAGAGGGAAGTCTGGGCTTCCCTGCTGCCCCCGCGACCCGACCCCGGATAAGCGGAAGAGAATGGATGGATGGATGGATGGATTTTTTCCTTGTTAAATTTAAATTTAAATGACTAATTGTGTTCCCTGTTGCAGAATAAAATGATATATTAAAACATCAGCTTCCATCTTCCAGTCAATTTTTTTTTTTTTTTTAATGGAGAATGAATGCATCTCTTTGGAGTGTCAGGAATAATGTCAAATCTGGCACAGTAACTTTTGTCTGATAATGAGACATTCATAATAGTTAAGAATGGCAGTTAAGAATGGCAGTTATCAATCTGTAAATGAGCTGTATAAGATGTATAAATTTTACTACAAGTGTAGGAAGCACACCCATAAATGTCAAAAATGCAAATAGACTTAAATAGATGTCTGAGCAAACAGGAAAAGTGTAGAGGAGGGTGTTCTTTATCTCACCAAAAAGCTTGGATCCCCCATCCTCTCATTCAGCTCAACAATGGAGAATTTCGTCATTGTAAAGGGGGAGAGATTCGATGAGTGAACACTGATCTAGTTTTCTATGTGTTGAAATTGGAGAACAAATTTTTGTCAGACTATTGTGTCATTTTTGCATTCCTTTGTTCATCATCAAAGAAGTGTCTAGATTGTGATTACAGCCTGTTTAAAATGGAGCCTCATGCAGATTAATTTGATGAAGCAAAGCAGAAACAAAAAATATGATGTTACACTGTTACCCTGAGAAATAATGGATTTCTAAAGTGGAATATTAAATTAAATTAACAAGTACTAACAAGGTCTTTTGTATTATTTAGCCTTTAAACAAACAGAGTGGTTAATCTCAAGGTGAGACACGCACAAATTATCCCCTCCTCTTGTAGGGATATATAAATAAATATTAATCAGTATATTCTAACCTACTGATGAACAAATGGTACTGTAGCATTACTGTTTTATACCCTGTTCACAGGCTGACCAGCACCACAGTATTTGGCCATAACATTATTCTGACCAAGTTCAAACTTCAAAACTTTCCAGGAAAATGATGATTTGTGATATATATATATATATATATATATATATATATATATATATATATATATATATATATATATATATATATATATATATATATATATATATATATATATATATATACATGGAAAGGCACAACCAAGTAGCTGTGATAGTGTACAGGAACATCTGTACCCGGTATGGACTAGAAGTACCCAAATCCCAATGGGACATACCACCGAAGGTGGTTGAGAACGGCAAGGCTAAGATCCTGTGGGACTTCAGCTTCCAGACCGACAAACAGCTACTGGCTAACAAACCGGACATTGTGGTGATGGACAAAGAGCAGAAGAGAGCAGTGGTGATAGATGTGGCAATTCCAGCTGATGCCAACATCAGGAAGAAGGAACACGAAAAGATTGAGAAATATCAAGGGTTGAAAGAACAGCTGGAACAGATGTGGAAGGTTAAGGTTAATGTGGTCCCCGTGGTAGTAGGAGCACTTGGGGCAGTGACCCCCAAACTGGAAGAGTGGCTCCAGCAGATTCCTGGAACAACATCTGAAGCCTCAGTCCAGAAGAGCGCAGTCCTAGGAACAGCTAAGATACTGCGCAGAACCCTCAGACTCCCAGGCCTCTGGTAGAGGACCCGAGCTTGAGGATGACACACAGATACCACCCCACAAGGGTGAGAGGGACATTTTTTTAAATATATATATATATATATATATATATATATATATATATATATATATATATATATATATATATATATATATATATATATATATATATAATATTTCAATATTTAAGATAATCCCAAGCACTGTGAAGTTAATCAAACAGAATTACATTGAAGAACTATGCTCAGGCAATTATGAGCAACGAAAAGGAAAAACAGATTGAAGAATGAAGATGCATTAATTGTATTTGAGGTTGCACCCCAATTCACCTTGGAACTGGGTCAGCATAATATATTTGGACACTGAATGGATGCAGGATTCGCTGCAGGCAAATAATTAACTATTTTATTATTATTATTATCTGGTATGTCCTAACCGTTTTGTTTAATGCCTCCTTCACCTGGAAAAATAGGTAACAGGCCAAGTACTTCACTCTATATTGAGTGGCTGTAGTTGCAGGTGTTAGGCTGCTAACATGGATAGAAAGTTAGTGTTTACCACCCAGATAAATTTTATCTCTCATTTGTGACATTGCATTCCTATGAGTTCTTTCATATTTATCACTAGCGGGAACCCGTGGAAATTCCACGATAAGACAATAATATCAGACTTCATACCAAATATGAAAACAAATGTATTGGTATTATAAACCAAGCTCACCCATTAGAGAGTTCTCCCACCAGCAGACAGAGCATCCCGGTCCGACCCAGAACTGGCGTCGAGGTCTTTGGCGTGGAACGTGAATGAATGCGTAAATAAACATATATATATATAAACTTTATTATTCTTAAGACAGATGAACACATATCCAACTGTCAAGCATGTTTATCAACGCGTCTTTGACGTGGAACTGTGATAGGTCAGAAAATAGCCGGTTTTAACTTGGTCCATTCTGTGTGTACATGTAGACACGGGTCACACACACTAACGTCACAGCAGTTTTCGTCGCAGGGAGACGCCCTCTGGATATAAAAAGTTTTGGTTACAGCGTCCACACGACAACGCAGACGTTTTCAAAAAACTTCACTTTGGCCGGCGTTTTCATCCTGGATATCTTCGTTGTCGTGTAGACAAAAGATATAACGGCAACAAAAAGTCTTGCTGGCCGATGCCTTATTGTTCAGTTGATTCCTTCTGGCAGTTGCACCGTGATTGGTTGGGCGGTAGTAGGTGGAGTTAAAACGTGACACTGAGGTTTTCAAGTGAGCTTATTCAAATATATATATAGGTGGGGAGATTATATCATTATACTTTAAGGGAATGGAAATGATTATGACTTTTACCAGCCAAAAGTCCTGGATTTACAGTGATGTCCAAAGCCAAACTGATAGTGAAATGTACATATAGCTTTGGGACCTGGAAGAGGTCATTAATATGACCTACAGACACCCATCAGCAATGTAAATGTAGACTACGTATATGGAGTTATATGGTCAGCAAAGCTCAACACCTTCAATGTGTACGATGAGGTTAATAATTCTGCCCTGCTGCAAAGCTGTCGGTGAATAGACCAAGACAAATGCACTCCAACTTTATACATGGCTGGCACGAGGAGTGTGCAACATGTGATGGCATATTTGAGGATGCTATAGACTATAGGTCAGCATTCAACATAAATAGTCCTACTAAGGTTATTCCTAAAATCAGGATTCTTGGCATTAACATTTGGACTTCCTGATGGGAATCCTGGATGGTGGATTTCCTAATATCTGAATTTTGAGTCCCTTATTGAACACCTTTCAATGTACAGTATGACTGTGTTGCCCCAATACGTTCCACCTCATCTTCAACCCCTCAGGATATACAGATGGTGGCGAAAATAGCAAAGCGGCAACATTGACTACCACCACCCCTCTGTGTAAAATGTAAACCACAATCCATTGATAAGCCACAAAAGCTATGGACTGTTGTCACTGCTGTTGTCTTGCAAACTGTTTTGCCACATCCAGGCATGGACTACCAACGGTTTATTTTCCTAGAATATCATGCTCTTCACAATCACTGTAAATTTTTTACAATCCAATGTGCATACTTGGCATTGTATAATATGCACTTAAGTTTCATAGTCTGTTAAAATGGAAATGTTCATTGCTTTGTGTACAATGTGTTTTTTGTCATGTTTTTATTTTTTTATTTAAATTTCAGACATACCTCAAAGTTGACATTTGCCTTAGCCTTACAATTTAATATCTTGGTAAGACCTGCTGGAATACTGTGCACATGATAAATAAAAATATTTGAATCTCTTTTGATATAGCTGATATAGCAAGTGATGAGCATGATGATGGATTTTGCTATTAACATCATTTTGAATGACAGTTGCCAAATTTTGCAGAATCACATGAAATGCATGAAATTACCCACAATCTTTGTCCCTCAATAAACTCTGTGTGTCGGATGAGAAAAATGAAAATGGACACGTAAAGAGAGCTTGTTTATGGGAGTGTGTTAAACTGGAGGATTAGACTTTGACATACCGTAGGGGGAGCCCCCCTTCCCGTCCCCCCTTTTGAGTGCAGCTGAGGTCCAATGTAATTTACCATGATTTAAGCTCAATACCCAGGGGCTGTGGAAAGACCTTGTGAAATGTGCTAGACCACATATGCTTATAAATGAAAGTAAACACTTTTTGTGCAAGTGTTGGACTGAGTAAAGAGAAACCATATCCTGCAAAGCAAACATATACTGCAGATATCACTTATATGTGTACATGTATTGTCTCAGATAATTAAGGCACACAAGGATGTGTATTTAAAAAATAACAGTAACAAACCAAAACATATTTCCTCTGGTATCAGTTATCAAGTCAATTATATTGTTTAATATTTCTACTTTTGGAATAATCAGCATCTATCAGTATTTTTTCTGTTTGTTAATGTGTGCGTCATTAAACATTATACACATTACAGCCTGATCCTACGAACACAATATGTTATCTGTTATACTGTCAGAAAAGACTGTCCCCATAATCTAGATCAATCACATACCATGACTGATGAGCTCACATGTCCATCAAACTTTCTTGAGGGGACTAGTCCCCAAAGAAGGCATTATCCGCTCCATGATGGAGCTGCATAGTGGGAACAGTTAAAGACCCTTGGGCATGAACAAGAGGGACATCTATGTGTTTGTCCTTTAACAAAAATGTAGAGTATCAATGGAGGTAGGTTTATCTGTCATTTCATTTCAGAAAATGACAAGAAAAAAATAATCCAATATCAACGTCACCATTTATGCTGACTCCAAATCCTGTAGTGTCTACACTCTTTTTCCACAAAACTTTCTTACTCGACTCAGTCCATTAAATACATAATATTTTATCATCCTCTCCTTTACACATTTTTCTGCTTCAGATTTTGTCCTTTACTAATCTCAATGTGCTTTATAAGAAATAATTGGTTTAGATAACTTTTTATCCATATCCTCCACATTTCCCAGCTCATACAATGCTGAATCCAGTAACCTGTGTGCCTTCAATCACCTAACTATTCCAGAGGGTGACAATACCCTGGATAATTTCAGCTCCAATGTTCCTTCGGTAATGGGACAGCTATAGATGACTGGCTGCTGGGGCAGCTCACATACAAAGCATGCATTAGGGGTGCAAAGCTCCTCCAGAAAGTAAGCACATCAGCGCTATTGTTAGTACATAGTGGGAGCTTAGCACTGATGGCTGTATGTGATCTAGCGGGCTTGGCAGGCATATTGTGTCAGATGCTAACCCAGCCTACTCCTGCTGCCACTAATTTCACGTCCCAGCTAGCCAAAATAGCTGCAGACATTGTGACTTACCCTGGTGGCAATGCAACAAAGTCTCCCTTCAATCAGTAGGATTTTGCCTATTTTGAGATTGTTATCCAAATCAGTAAGACAGCATCACTGAAACTATTTGCCTTTCTAGAATACGTGACAAAACTATCTATTGTTCATGTCTTGACTTTTGATGAAGTAAACATACAGCTTCAAATAGACTGTATCATCCATCACATTATGTCACAAGAAAAGATAAACTTTAATGTATTTTCACATGATAAATGTCAAAGCCAAACGAGTAGCCATTTCCCTAGTACGCAAGGTGTCCCCATGTTCAGCCACATAATGTACAGTATTTTAGTGTCTCTCAGTGTGCATGATTAATCAGTAGACGTTTGCACATCAAACTGCGTTCACCACCATTTAGCAGGGGTAAAGAGTAGACTCTCCATCGACTACAATATTGTCCTTTATGCCCTCGTCTCTCACTCCCATCTGTTTCTCCCTTCTTTTCTTCCTCTCAATGTATATAAAGCTCTTCTGGGTTAATAATTTCTAGAGGACTACAGCCCCACAGTGCTGCAAACAGTGACATCCAGTCCTGTGCAGTCAGGTTTTTGTGCACCCATATCCAGTAATTACAGGCTGGTCATTATTAGAGATTATTAGAGATCCTAAAGCCCCACTGTTGTTACCACTTCTCAGAAGAAGTGAGGAGTTTTAAGGCTCTGTCTTGGGCTTTCTAACAAATACACAACTTGTTCACCTGACTTTATTCCTCACTTATCTTTATAACTCCCTGTCTTTTCATTTCTTTACCGTGGGTTATCTAATCTACATCGTATTTAATCACATTCCATTGCTTCTCCTAACATTCTCACACATTATTTTCCTGTGGCATGACATGGACCCTGGTAGGAGGTGAGTGCGCTAATTCGTTTGTTAGCATGTGGGAGATATTTCCAGCTATGATGGATGGCTTAGCAGTCTCACCAGCTCTGGGTTTACAATAGTTTGCTTTGAGGCTCTCAAAGGACGACATCCTCAAATGTAGAGAAATAAATAAAACACTCCCACACAAATGCAGTACATGCAACATACTGACATATAATTCTCTATAAACCACATAGCGTTATGCACAAACACACACACCCACATAAGATGTTAAGTGTATCTACATACCAGTAATCACATTCACCTGCACATGCATGACATGGATGAGTGTTAGAAACTGTTAAAAAAAAACATTCACACTGTGGTTATTTATTGAGTGCAGTGAGGTGTCCTTACACGAAGTCATCAGTTGTCAGTAACTGTTCTGTCTGGTCCATGTTCAAAATTAGTCTGTATGGTGACTGTCTTAATTGATTTGTTTGCAAACTGTGATGTGATCTGACTGCTAACATGGAGTCTCTTGCTCGCGCGCGCGCACACACACACACACACACACACACACACACACACACACACACACACACACATACACACACACACACACACACACACTCACACACAGCTTAACTTAAATGTCTGCCAGCTGAGCATGTCCCTCAGTCAGACTTTTGTTCATCTCCAGCTGTAGCTCTGTAATTTGTCTGCCAATGATTTGTCAGGAATGGAGGTTACTGCCAAATTTGTTGAAATATAAAAAAAACAAAACAACCTGAACATTTAATTTTGAAATAAATTCAAGAAATGCAAATTATTTATGTATTTCATTACAACTATCTACATAAACATCTTAGAGCGTGCTTGAAATTGCAATGCTTCAGTAACCATATATAAGTGATTCACACGGTTAAACCATGTGTGGTTCTGTCTGTTTGGCCTTTGCACACATGAAATATTTCATTGCTGACTGTAGTCACGCTCCCTGACAATGCTTTATTGCTGCTGGTTCTGAGTGCTGTAAACAGCTTGTATCGCTGTGCGCTCCAGCATCATCTGTAATGGGATATGTGGTTGATTTCAAACTGAAGCAGCACACTGTCTCATGAGCAAATCTGAAACAAAGCTGTGTATACCGCTGCTTTGATCCATGCCTTTTAAAGCTAAATTAGATGCCCTTGAGACAACTGTGCATTTCCCTAAAACCACAGAGGTCAAAATGCCTGTCAATTGACCGGGTGAACTACGGGCACTAGGCAGGAGAAATCTACTTCTTTGGTTCATTTCATCCATGCTCTCTGTCTCTCTCTCTCTTTCTCTCTTGGTGCATGCTGGGAAAGGACCTGAGAGGAAGTGTGAGCAGTGTGTGGCATCTGAGTGCATTTTTCATTCTGTTTTTTTGCTTATTTTTTCATGTTTATTCACATTTCTGTTAATAAAGTTTGATTACAGTCACGTTTGTGGGTTATTTGGGGGGATTAGGGGGTAATCTGCAGCCCACAGGGGCGACATGTCGGTGAGCTCCAGGTTTGAGCGGCTGACGTGTCGCCATGCCATTAAACTGGCACCGGCAGTCAGCTGCTCAGTGGAAGAGGTGACTTTAGCCGTGGGAGAGAGGGTCGGGTACGGCAACATAATGCCTATTCCTGACTCATCTCAAAATGGAGCAACAGACATGAGTACTATTTCTTGGTCATGGTGCACTAGTAGTACAGTGTGAGATTATCTGCGCACTTGCCCTATTATTATATTCTTATTACGTAAGGAGACAACACCAACAAAAAATTATTCACCATAATTCAATTGTTTAACAGGCGTATTTCAACAGAAGTCGTGAGAGAATATATCTGGGAAGGGCTGCTCTGGTTAATTATTTTTGTTGTTATTCATTCAAATCATTTTAATATGACATTTTTTTACTACATAATTTAAATGTCAAGATAAATGATGTAACTTTTTGCATGTTTTACTTTTTTTTTTTTTTCTGTGACCACCATGTTTCTTAACCAATCAACTGTTCAATCACAATGTGTCCAAAAGCAAGGCAGCACAAACTATAATTAATCATCTGATAACACCACCTAATTTTGCTGGATAATTAGTATACAGGTAGTCGTCGACTTAAGACCGCGATTGGTCCCGAGAGATCGGTCGTAATTCGAGTTGGTCGTAAATCGACTCTTAAGTAAAAATTCAATCCAGCATCGCTGGTGCTGGTTCTTGGCTGGGGGTCGTCCGTATCATCAGCTGGGGCAGCGCGTGGGTTGGTGGGAGCGGGAGACGATCTTTTCATAATCATTGTGAGCTTTGTCTGAATTGTTCGTTTCTTTTTCTCCTCATAAATTTCACGATATGGACGGAAAGCGTTGTTTGCCATCCGTTCAATCCTAGCAAATCTTTCTATGTTCTATGTCCATTTCTTCAAAGTGTGCACAGAGTTTATTTAACAGGGAAAAGCCTTCTGACAAGCCTTTGGTGGTGAACATTTTTTCTGTTTCCTCCTCTTCTTTCTCTGCTTCTCTTCTCTCTTCTTCTTCCACTCTTTCTTCTTCCAGCGCGATCAGTTCTTCATACAGCGCGATCATTCGTAAGTTCTCCAAGGAGAGGTTTTTTGCCAGTTTCACTATTTTCTCCCGAATCTGATCAAGTTCTTCGTCACTTTCAAATCCAGCAGAAGAGTTCACATAACGCTTGACAGCTTTTCCATACGCCATTCATACATTTCTCCGTCACAGCCTCCCAAGCAGCCCAGCCCATCAGTAGTGGGCTGGGCTATTGATCTCACGGTGTGACTGAACGGCATGTGTGCGCCGTGGTGACTGAAGAGAGCGTGGGAGTCTCAGAGCGTGAGTACTGTGGCTGGAGGGAATGCCGGCATTACCCGGACATTGTGGTCGTAAAGTCGGTCGGTCGTAAGTTGCATAGGTCGTAATTCGACGACTACCTGTAGTTAATTGAGTCAATTGCTAAGTTAATGCCTTCTTACTAATTTTGTAATAATTTAAACTTTTGCTTCTATTTTTGTGTTACCATTTCATTACATTTTAAACATTTACCATTATTTTATGTTGGCCATTTGGCTGCAATTGAGAAAACATATGTTTTCTCAATTGCAGGGCATATGGGAAAGACAAGCATCACACAACACCGATGCCCAGTAGCTAGTGGACCTGAGGACTGACCACAGATGCCTCCCAGAACAACAACCAGTAATCATCTCAATGGCAGACATCGAAAAAAGTGTGTCAAAGATGAAGAGTTGGTCAGCACAGGGCCCGGATATGATCCATACATACTGGCTAAAGAAGCTGACAGCACTCCATGAGCGTCTAGCAGCACAGATGAACCAGCTGCTAAGGGATGGGACACACCCAGAATGGTTGACTGAAGGCAGGACAGTCCTGATCATGAAAGACACACAAAAGGAATCTACCCCATCCAACTACCGTCTAATAAGCTGTCTCAGTACAACATGGAAGCTCCTGTCAGGCATCACAGCGGCTAAGATGAGTAGGCACATGGATCAATATATGAGCGGGGCACAGAAAGGACTTGGTAGTAACAACAGGGGAGCCAAGCACCAGCTACTGGTGGACAGAGCAGTACACAGACTGTACGAATAGAAAGACTAACTTGTGCACCGCCTGGATAGATTACCAGAAAGCCTACGATTGCCACACACATGGATACTGGAATGTCTGGAACTGTCTAAGATCAACTGGACACTAAGAACCTTCATCAAGAACTCAATGGGGAAGTGGAAGACAACCCTAGAGACTAACTCCAAGCCAATTGCCCAAGTTAACATCAAGTGCGGCATATACCAAGGGGATGCACTATCACCACTGCTGTTCTGCATAGGCCTGCACCCCCCCAGTCACATCATCACAAAGAGTGGATACGGACACCGATTCCGGAGTGGGACAACAATCAGCCATCTCCTCTACATGGATGACATCAAGCTGTATGCCAGGAATGAACGAGAAATTGATTCACTGATCCACACCACCAGGATCTACAGCGACGACATAGGGATGTCATTCGGATTACACAAATGTGGCCGGATGGTATCAAGAAGAGGCAAGATGATCAGAACTGAAGGGGTTGACCTACCAGGGGGCAGGACTGAAGACATCAAGGACAGCTACAAATACCTTGGAATCCCACAGGCTAATTGCAACCATTAGGAGGCCGCAAGGAAGTCATCCACAGCCAAATACCTCCAGAGAGTAAGGCAAGTCCTGAGAAGTCAGCTGAATGACAAGAACAAGGTCCGAGCCATCAATATGTATGCACTGCCTGTCATCAGATACCCTGCTGGGATCATAAGCTGGCCAAAGGAAGAGATAGAAGCCACAGATATCAAGACGAGAAAGCTCCTCACCATCCATGGAGGGTTTCACCCCAAGTCCAGCATCCTGAGGCTGTACACTAAACGGAAAGAGGGAGGCCGAGGACTAGGGAGCATCAGGGCCGATATCAAGAAGACCTACCAATGGCTGAATAAAGCTGGACTGACAGACAGCACAGAGGCACTGATCATGGCAGCACAAGAACAGGCCCTAAGTGCAAGAGCAATAGAGGCCAATATCTACCACAGTAGATCTGACCCAAGGTGCAGGCTATGCAGAGTAAGTCCAGCATGTGGTAGCAGGGTGTAAGATGCTCGCCAGCTCAGCATACATGGAAAGGCACAACCAAGTAGCTGTGATAGTGTACAGGAACAGAAGAGAGTAGTGGTGATAGATGAGGCGTTTCCAGCTGACACCAACATCAGGAAGAAGGAACACAAAAAGATTGAGAAGTATCAAGGGTTGAAAGAACAGCTGGAACAGATGTGGAAGGTCAAGGTAAATTTGGACCCCATGGTAGTAGGAGCACTTGGGGCAGTGACCCCCAAACTGGAAGAGTGGCTCCAGCAGATTCCTGGAACAACATCTGAAGCCTCAGTCCAGATGAGTGCAGTCCTAGGAACAGCTAAGATACTGCGCAGAACCCTCAGAATCCCAGGCCTCTGGTAGAGGTCCCGAGCTTGAGGATGACACACAGATACCACCCCACAAGGGTGAGAGGGACATATTTTTTGTATACTGTATATATGTATATATACTGTACTGTATACTGTGTGTGTGTGTGTGTGTGTGTGTGTATATATATATATATATATATATATATATATATATATATATATATATATATATATATATATATATATATATATATATATATACTGTATGTGTATTATTGTTTGTACTGACTCAAAAATGTGAGTAATTAAAATCTAAAGGTTAGCACTTGATCTTAAAATTCCTCAGCACGTAAACAATCATACAACAGCTATCATATCTTTTGTTGTGTTACACAAGACCAATTGCCTTCTTTATTCTCTCATCTCACACCATTAATTATTTGCTATTGCTTAATGTCCTTGATATCATGAAGTGCTCCATGTTAATGAGGGAAATTAACTTCAATCACACACTATCTAGATTAAAATCCTACAGCATTGCATGCACCTAGGTAATGTCGTGCTGCCAGATTCAACACAATATTTTAATATTAAACTAAAAATGACACAATTTTTGGAAATGTTTTGTTTTGTGGAAATGTGCTTTTAGACACATTCTATTTAAGAGGGAAAGCATTGAAATCTAATTGTCATGTATTTTACTATGAATGTGAGATGACCACAGTTGTGTTAGTTTCTAAGCTATCTATTGACACTTTAGATGGAAAGACAAGTGGACTTAAATAAGAGGTTGTTGTTACTATTGTATCCTGACCTACCACAAGTATTTCATCACAGGTCAAAATTTACACAGCACACTTAAAATATAAAAATAAATCACTGGCAAATGGCTGTAACATTTTACACAGGTCACATTGTGCCATGCCATCTGATCTGGCAGTCCTCCCAGAAAAGAAATAGAAGGGAATCACAGCTGCCGTCCCACACTCTCTCTCTTCTCCCTCCATCTCGCTTGCTTTCAAACACATATTACCCCATCTACTCCAACCACACCGGGGGAGGCGCAACCTTACTTATCATGTTTAATTTGTTTCCCACAGTGTTGTCTGTGTTCTAGGTGGAATTATGAGTGGTTTAATCTCCTCTGATACATTCTGTGTTTAGTGAGAAAAATAACATACAGATGGCAAATGCAACAATGCAAAAACTTTAATCAATTGAATCAATTGAATCATATTGAATCAATTTTCTAAAGAAATGTTTAATCAGTATACATTTTTCCATGCAGCCTGTAAATAATTGTTATTTTGCAGTAGTTTGAATTCACATGGATATAAAACGACACTGACTAAGCACACATGTAGTGTGAGAGTACACAGAGAACCAGCATCAGTAGCAATGACTAATGTGGTGGATGTATTTCATTAATTATAATGTATTACATTTCCATTGCTTTCTTAATGCAATTTCATTTGGTGCGAAGTGACAAAAAATAAAGTGTAATTTAGAGCCTAATTGATGCTTGTTACTCATTTCTACTGCTTTCTCATCTTTCCATCCTCATGACCAATAGGATAACCGGATGGGGAGTAGATAGCAAAAGAACATAGAGAAAGACAAAGACAGATGGACAAGGAAAAGTAAAAAGATGGGGTTTTTTTATGTGGTAGTGTAAATTTCATTTCTTCTACATTCATTGTTAGCTTATGTTTGCAGCAAATGTGAAATCCATTTTTTGTGTTACTATTGTGAGGGAGATTAGCAGAGGCTGGGCTTGTTTCTATTTGAGGACTGAGTGCATCCCTGTATCAACCCTACTCTACTCCTAGCTAGTCCTATACTAAACCCTCTTTCTCAAATGTTCCATGGCTTTGCTACATAGAATAAATGAAAACATGTCATGATTCATCATCTATAAGGCTTCTATTATTCAATCTACAACAAAAGAAAATTGTACAGATGGTTTTAATTGTTGCAAGAAATCATGAAAATCATGAAAAAGGAAGTCATGTGAACATGGTAAACTGACACCATGCCCTTGCCAGGTGAGAATTCTTACAGAGGAGCTAAGTTGCTCTAACACCATAACAATGTAATCTTAATTATAAACTGTACTTTTCGAAAACCTGTACTGACATAAGGCTTGGATTGCTCCCTAGGCAATAGGAAGGGGAAGATATTGCCTCATACCAGTCTGAAAGCATGAGCTCCCCTGCATACTTTCTGCAGGACTCTTATTTTTAGTATCTTGACTTTTTCAAGGAATTGTAAACCTCCCAAATGGCCTGAATGTAAGGATGCACTTGACATTTTTGTTCATTAAGAGAAATAGGGAGCAGAAAGGCAGTGTTTCATGGGCTCCCATGACAACAAAGAATGCTGTGGAAAGGCAGCCTTACAAAGCTCATGTAGCTCCACTTTTCTACCTCCCAATAATTCAATCTGGTCCTGTAGGAGTAAAGGTGTCAGCCAAGACACTCTCACCGCTGCTTTATCTGAACAGAAGAATAGAATGATGAAAGGAAAACACCAGAGGGGATGGGGGAGGACAAGTGGCTCTTTTAATGACTCAAGAGTGATATGGGAATGCTGTTAATGAGAAGGGCTGGGATAAAAAGCTATGCTTCCCACATAGAGGAAGACAAGCCTGGGAGGAGCCTGATGAACAACTCAGCTCATCTTTGCTCATCGCAGTTATAGCTGAGCAAAGCAGAGCTAAGCAGACCACAGGAGTGTGGGATGAATAGAGTTTGGCTGTGAGGCAGGCAAAGAGGGCAAAGGGAATGAGTAGCTTCTCTCTTCTCCTCTTCCTCCTTCTCCCATGGAGATGATGGCAGCTCAATAGTGAAGATCAGAAAGGTGGGAGATGGAAAGTGAGCAGGGGTGAGAGAAAGCGGGAGAAGATAGAGACAGTAGCCCCAGGAGCCCCATCCCCACTCAGCAGTTCCAGTGGGACTCTCCCTACTGCTTTTCAGTTAGCATCTATGGATGAAAAATAAATAACCTCTTCAGACGACCTCCGTACCCTCTGAGAGAGCAAGAGAGTTTCCCTGAGAGCAGCTTCACTTTCTATGTGGTTATAACCCTGTTTCCCATCTTTAACTTAATGTTTTTTAACAAACACTGTGTATTCTTTTTGTCTATATGTGTACTGTATTACATATGTATGACCACTGCATTAGTATGTTACATAGAGAAATATACCCCAGGCATGACTTATTCTGCAATATAAATATGTTATTGAAAATTGAAAACTACATTGTGGTTCAATACTGCATTACATTTAAAAAATCAATCTATTCAAGCCAGTTCATTTACTCCAAATTAAGAGTGAAAACGTTAGTCTGAAAAGTTTTTTTTTCGCACTTTAGAATGTTAATTTTAAAGATGAACCACATATTCAAGCATCAGATGCATTTTACTACTGCTGACTTCTGGTTGATGGCTGCCTGCAGACTATGTTATATGCTTCTTTCAAGTTGTATTGATGACCTCAAACAGAGTTAGTGAGATTCACTTATCTGTAACACAATGAAGCATTTCTTCACTGTGCAAGCATGACTGACAGAGCGTAGCGGCTTGTGCAGCCAGGCACTGAAGCTAGAGGCTAGTCTGTCACAGGATTGTTCCAAACAGTGCTGCAACGCTGATGCCCTTATCGAGAAGGAGAGTCATGGCCGATTGTGCATAATGCGTGCTTCCTGCTACCTGATGGCTCTCTGTGCTCTCATGTACACAACTGAGTAGAGGAAAATATGTCTTTCATAAGTTGGTCTGTTTTTCATTCCCCACTTAACACTTTTCATCACAACCCTTTCACTATATATGCAGCCTGAACACCTGTTACTCCTAATTTTACTTGCTGGCAATTAACAGCCATTGTTGTGCTCTGATAATTGACACACTAGCCCTTGTTGAAACCTAATATTCACCCTCTCTACATTACATGTTAGTCATCACAACAGTTTTGTAATTCCGCTTAAGGATGTGTATGCAATGCATTAACGGATTTTCCGATATAGGAATGTTCACTGCCTGTCCTTTCTTCTACTTTTCTGTCTGTCAGCATTTGGCATCATAACGTTAAGCATTACAGTCAGGCCTTTATATTACCTCATTTTACTGGTGGCAGGTCAGCATTTTCCTTCTTAACTCTGCTATCAACTTCAAGTCCTGATACCTGCAAAGAACACTGCTTATTCCTGATACCACACTCCAAATCTCCCTAGGTAGCCCAGTGAGGAATGTGTTATACATAGCTTTTCTCCAATATTCTCATCTGTTGTGTGGTTCATAGCTATAGCCCAGTGACACCTCTTTTGTATGGCTTTAAACATTACAATGAAAAGTGGATCTTCAAAAAATTGCATGAAGAATTGTACTGAAGTATAACATATACCCACTGTATATTATATCTGTATATTATATGTGTGTGTGTGTGTGTGTGTGTGTGTGTGTGTGTGTGTGTGTGTGTGTGTGTGTGCTTATTCTTTCATTCATTCACTCATTCATTCATTGTCCAATACCCGCTTTGACCGCTGTTGTGGGAACCACTTACGCACTGCTGAATAGTGGCTAAGTCAACTGACTTGAAACCAGTAGCTTGTGGGTTTGAATCCCGGTCAAGGCAAGCACTATCCAGTCAACTCACTCAAATGCAGGAGGGGCGTGATTTCAAATGCAGGAGGGCGTGGTTTCGAACCCCAGTCATGGCGAACACTATCCAGTGAGGGTCCTTAGGCAACACCCTTAATGCTATACCAGCCTAACTCAGTTTTGAGCAAACACAATAATTGATCTCAGAAGTCACCCAGATCACCTAGGTCCTCATCAGTTGCGAGGGATCCATCGCAATCAGATGAGAAATCGGTTACTGGAACAAGACACACATGGACAAGGATGGAGAATATGGAGGGGATATATAGGGTGGATGTGGGAACAATGGATGCTTTGAAACACACAATCAAGGCTAACAAAGAAACAGCTGGTGGCCCAGTGTTCCAACATCTGCAACAGAAAACTGCTATCACAACTAGAGATCGATGAAGTACTACACCATCACCCCCACGTCTCTTGGGTACCAAGGCCAAGAGACGTGGACAGCCTCAATACAAGAGCTGCTGACCTGAGAAGCAAGAAGGTAACCCAACTGGAAACCTGGAACCTCAAACAAATACCGGAGAGAAGTCAGCCAGCTAGCTGAGGTGCAGAAAGGGAACATGTTGAATAAAGGGGTATCCTGGAATAACAACATACTCTCTATGCTAGAAGCACTTGAAAATGCCAATCAGAGACTAAAATCTCTGGCTAACCTGACTGAAGAGATACACCAAGGAGATAGAAGCCAGGAGAATAAACAAGACCTTCTCCACTCAAACCACAAAAGTTTACTCTCAGTGACAGGGAAATAACAGCAGCTGGTCAGACCCACCAAGAGCGTAGGTGGAGAAATACTGGAAGGGTATATGGAAAAGAGAAGCATCACACAACACCGATGCCCAGTGGATAGTGGACCTAAGAACTGATCACAGCAGCCTCCTAGAACAACAACCAGTAACCATCTAAATGGCAGACATCCGAGAAAAAGTGTCAAAGATGAAGAGTTGGTCAGCACTGGGCCCTGATATGATCCATACATTCTGGCTAAAGAAGCTGACAGCACTCCATGAGCGCCTAGCAGCACAGATGAACCTGCTGCTGAGGAATGGGATGCACCCAGTATGGTTGACTGAAGGCAGAACAGTCCTGATCATGAAAGACCCACAGAAGGGATCCACCTCATCCAACTACTGGCCAATAACCTGTCTCTGTACAACATGGAAGCCCCTGTTAGGCATTATGGTGGCTAACATGAGTAGGCGCATGGTTTAATATATGAGCGGGGCACAGAAAAGAGTTGGAGCAACACCAAGGGAGCCAAGCACCAGCTACTGGTGGACAGCGCATTTATTTTGATTTTTCGCCAGCCTTTGAGAATGAGACACTTCTGAGAAATTTCATGTTGATAATGAACAGGGCTAGAAATCGCATCCATTTTGGTCGCATATGCGCCCAAATTTTTATCAGTTCGATTATTAAATATATTTGGGAGCACCGGTGCGACTAGGGAAAAAAATCTGGTGCGCCTTTTTTTGTGAGACTGCGCTCCTGCGGTCCTGCCAGGAAACAATGAGAGCACAGCCTGGTGAGGGAGAGACGCGCGGAACGGAGATGGACGGAGCGGTCTCTATCACTCCGTCACTGCCTTGCTTTTGGGGAGGTGCTCCTAAAGTCTTTGCGGGTGCTAATAACTTCTAAATTTGGGAGCACCAGTGCTACCAAGAAAAAAAGTTAATATCGAGCCCTGATGTACTTTTTCCCCTTTTCTCTGTGGGGCTAACCATGCAGTCTGTGTCTTTTATCATCCCTGCCTTTCTTCACATTACCATCATTCTAACTCCCATGCCTATATTTGTCTCCCTCTGAATATTTTCTTCTCTGTGTTACCCTCAATATCATTGACTCCAGTGAGAATCTTTGCGCTTTTTTCAGTCTTAATGATAGGGTCTTTATAAAATCAGATCATAATTCTTCAAAGAATCAAAAATGTTTTGATAGAGACAAACCGATCACCTCATCCATCATCAGCTGACAGCTAGTGTGTTATTGTTAAAAGGAGACACTATTAATCTATGTCACATGCAGATGAGTATAAAGAAACCTTCACTGTCAAAATTAATTAATCAAAGAAACAAGAGTGACCATTTGTGGAACACAGACCAAAGAAATGTTCTCTGTACATTTAAATGTGTTATATTACAGTCATATCACCAAATATAGTCCCTATTTTTTTGGGGTTTTTTTTGTTTCCTTATTGTCATTTACATCTTAATCTGTGAGTCTTTCTTCTCCAACAAACATATCTCATTCCTCTCCTACTGCTACTACTCAACTTGTTAAATCAGGCAGGCACTTAATCAGACATATTAATTCCTTATCTCCCAGTTGCCTAAATCCTGAACTCTGCAAAGATTGTTCTTGGAACATGTCTTCAGTGCTGCAAAATTTTAAGTTACAAAGCTAGCCATGGTCTGTGAAAGTGTAAAGAATGCAATCCAATTATAACACATACATGGTACCATGTGCTGGCTCATGGTGCTGTGATCCGTCAGGCCTCCAGCTGTTTCAATTTCATTGGACTTGCAGAAATTTATATTTTGCATCAGTTGAACAAGTCATGCATGAAGCTATCCTTTGAGAATAAGAAGACCACATTTGCACCAGTTTTCCAATTACGAACAAGAGTATGTGACAGTTATGTTCACTACATCCCATTGGCTAAATGGCACATTATTACAAGTTGTCTGTCTACATGTCAAGAAGGTCTGGTTGTCAGTGGTAGTAATTATTGGAAGAAAATCGTCATACATTGCAGACACAAAAAATCATGTACATACACTTGTACAATACATACATTGATATGTGTGCAAGTGCACAGTCAAAAGTGGAACATAGAATGGTTTGTGAGCTCTCATTTTGTCTGCTTACAAAAGTTGTACAGTTGATATAATAGTAAGTTAAGTTAATAGTAAATACTACTGATTTAACCATTCTAATTTAATAAAGACACACATAAGGTAATTCAGAGAATTGCAAATTGGCATAATTGTTCCAGATAATTGTATTTAAGCTTGATGTCTAGTTTAAAATCCATTCATTTGTTTTATCTCACTCTATTGGCTGACAGACTTGTTAAAGCGGAAAATCTGTACATCTATCTATCTATCTATCTATCTATCTATCTATCTATCTATCTATCTATCTATCTATCTATCTATCTATCTATCTATCTATCTATCTATCTATCTATCCGTCCTTCCGTCCGTCCGTCCGTCCATCCATCCATCCATTCATCCATCTATCCATCCATCTATCTGTGTTTACACACACACACACACACACACACACACACACACACACACACACACACACACACACACACACACACACACACACACACACACACACACACACACACACACACACAAACACATATACACTTACACTTAGACAAACACATATATAACATATGTATATCTAAGAATTTTGGCCTGGCATGGACTCTACCAGACACAGATGGATTAACCATTAGATAATGAAAAATGGCAGGCACAGCTGAGCTGATTTCAGCACTTACAGATCCTTTGGGAGCCTTTGGAAGGCTTTGCTCAGCGAGCTCCAACCACACCAACCACCCCCACCCAAGATATTAATTGAACCAGTGACTGTGCAGCAAATTGATTCATCCAGACATGCACTGCTGGTCATTTCCAGTAGGTGATATAGTGTGACCTGTGGGTCAAAATGTGCTACTATCTGGAGCAGAGGCGACACCATTAGCCTTGATTTGTTGGACTACTACTCTTTCAGACAATTTTATTACTGTGAGTTCATGGAAAATTAAGAGACAAACACCAAAACTGTCATACAAACCTACAGTAGACTTTTTTTTTTTTAATTGAACTGACTAATGTCGATATTGAAGGTAGAATCTTTGTGTACATGCAAGACCTGTAAACTACTATAGGTGATGTAGGCACCTTTTTTTATTTGACTTATGTAACATATTTAATGTTTCTTCTTCTCCTTTTGGCTTTCCCCTTCAGGGGTCGCCACAGCAAATCAGTTGCCTCCATCTAACACTGTCTTCTGCATCCTCTTCTCTCACACCAACTACATTCACTACATCCATAAACCTCCTCTTTGGTCTTCCTCTAGGCCTCCTGCCTGGCAGTTCAAAACTCAGCATCCTTCTACCAACATATTCCCTATCTCTCCTCTGGACATGTCCAAACCATCTCAGTCTGGCCTCCCTGAATTGATCTCCAAATCCTCTAACATGTGCTGTCCCTTTGATGTACTCATTCCTGATCCTATCCATCCTGGTCACTCCCAAAAACAACCTTAGCATCTCCATCTCTTACCTCCAGCTGTGTCTCCTGTTTTTTCCTCAATGTTGACTGTGAATTAATCAGGCTTTTTAGAGGCAGCCGGTCTCTTGAGATAACAGGGGCTCTTCCTGTGTCTTAGTGGGTTTTTCCAAACTGATTGCAAAATGATGCAATGTAATCTGATGGGATGAACAATGACAGCAATCTATCACTATACCTGATCAGAGCTGTAAAGACTGTAGTCTGAATTTTAACAAATACCTACATAGTCATACACTAAAAGAAGTAAGTTCTATTCTGTTCTACAACCTTATTCTATTCAGTTATGTTCTATTCAACCTTATTCTAATTCTATTCTCTTGTTTGTCTTGGAAATATAAAACCACTGTTTAAGCAGTCATGGCTCTAGATTGTAGTTCTTTCTTTATAAGTAGGGAGAGAGTATGTCTTTTACACGCATCCGTAAAGAATGACTTGAGTCACACTTACAGTAGGGAAATTGAATTACCTGTTTTATTTGTCAAAGACAGAGGACAGCAAGGAGGGTTTTTTTTTGTTGCATATGTGTGTGGGGGTTATAATATTGATGTTGATAATAGCAACGATAATAATGATTCCAACAGCAAACACCATATTCACCATTACTATTTGTGTGTGTAATTTGTCAGCCAAAGACCAGCAGATATTGCTTAAAGTCCTTCAAGATTTGTTTATGTCATTTATCAACTGGACAACTTTGAGCAAATGTTCATAATGTACTTTGTAAATGAATCAATATTTAAACCATGGATGGCATTACAACAAAAGCTTTATCTTGAAGCTGTAATATATTGTATACTTTATGTTGTTATATTTATCTATATTTTTCCTTTTCAATAATAAGAGCCAATGTAATGACTAGAGAGAAAAACCATGTCCTGAGGATTTTGCAGAGTAAATACTATATATAGGTAAACTCATTAGCTTTTGGTTACACAATATTTACTATTGTATTATATTGTATTATTTTCTATTCTATTCTATTCTATTCTATTCTATTCTATTCTATCAGGTACACTAAATGGGTCTAGATACATTTACAGTGATTTGCGTCTGGCATTCTGCGTGTAGTAAAACTGTAATGTGAAAACTGGCAAAACTTAGCTGGGAATGCAGCATAAACGAGATCGAAGCAAAAATCTTGTCTGAAAACAAAGGTTTGGGTCATTAAAGGCCTACACAATAATATTCCTGTGGATCAAACACACTCATTTGCACTCATGGTTTCTGGCTGCACTGCACTAATAGAAGGAGGGGGACACAGAGAGCTTTATCTCCATTGCTTTTGTCCCTATAATTTATTCAGGAGGGCTTTGTCTTCATGTTGTATGTACATGGTTTTGTGTGCATAGGCCAATATGTGAATTCTTGTGTGTGTGTGTGTGTGTGTGTGTGTGTGTGTGTGTGTGTGTGTGTGTGTGTGTGTGTGTGTATGTGTGTGTGTGTGTGTGTGTGTGTGTATGTGTGTGCGTGCGTGCGTGTGTGTGTGGATATACTGTATGTGTGTTAAGATACATAGCTTTGACTGTCCCAGTATCTCTGTGGAATGAGTCTGTCCGACTTACAGTATGCAGTAAACCCCTTCTTAAGGTAGAGGTTCTTAGAGGAACTAAAATATCAGTATCTGCAGAAGGAGCTGGTGAGGTTTTTGAAAGACATACTAATAAGATAATCCACTAATTATTGAGAAACAATGAACATAATTTTTTATTAGATTTACTCAATCTTAGGGGTTAAAAAACTACATTTTCACAGTTGAATACATCATAAATAATACATCACAAATAATTTTTTAAACAGTACAATATTTATGAGCTGTATTCCATGGAGCCTATTAAATGAAGTGACCACAAACTGTTCATGCAAAGTGTAAATGTATTTTAAGCATTTCTTACGGTTCATGCCTTTTATTTTCGGGCACAGTGTTGCACTGGACTGTAAGTTAAGATAAGGCTCACCAAAACTCCCTCTGTATTTTTTATGAA
The DNA here is from genome assembly GCF_040054535.1 of Antennarius striatus. NCBI lineage: Eukaryota > Metazoa > Chordata > Actinopteri > Lophiiformes > Antennariidae > Antennarius > Antennarius striatus. The sequence continues at coordinate 16,544,537 of NC_090779.1, forward strand.
TGTGGTAGATTCACCAGAATGAGAGGCTTAGCAGGACATTAAAATCGATGTAATGTGTTTGGAAAAAAAAACCAAAACCTAAAGATACTTGTGCTTCTTTGTCACTAGAAATGTTTGTATGGAATCCATCCATACATTTTCTTCTGCTTTATCCGCTGCAGCGGTTCACAGGTTCATCTTAGCTGGCATAGGGCATGAGGCAGGGGACACTCAGGGCACGATGCCATTCCGCCGCGGAGCCACTTACAAAGACAGACAACCAAGCACACACACATTCACTCACTCCTACGGACAATTTTGGACAGGCCAATTAACTTGGAGCACAGGTTTTTGGAGGAGGAAGGAAGCTGGAGAACCCGGAGAGAACCCACGCAGACACAGGGAGAACACGCAAACTCCGCACAGAGCGGGACTCGAACCCGGACCCGCCGTGTTGTGCAGCGACATCGCTACCCACTGTGCTGTCCTTGTATGCAATCTAAACATAAAATGAAAAGTACGTTGAACAAAGGTGTCTAATTCTGGAGGAGTTTGTGTACTCTCCTGTGTATGCTTGGATGATTCATATTCATCAAATCTTGTAGTTAATGCTTCATTAAATTATGTCACTAACATAACGTCTAAATGTAAGGACCAACATGTGAATTTTGCCTATAAAACACACCAACAACTATAGCTTTTATTATGTTGAGAGCAATCCACAAAAACTGTATCTTTTTCTGTAACTGCTGATCATGAGTTGGATCATAGGTCCAATCGAGCCCCCCAGCCTTCTTTTGGTGGATGGCAGTAGTACCCCAGTTAATTACAGAACTGCATAGAAACAAAAGTCTCAATCACATGCATTCATACCAGTGGCCAATTAACAGTCATGATTTCACCTATATTGTATGTTTTTTGGTGTTAGCTTATGTGCTAAAGAATAGTGTCAGAAGTGTCTTCAGATCTGAGTTCAATTAAGAAATTGAGGCAAAAACAGTAGTTATTGTTGCATTTACAGTAAAACACTTTTACGTGTACCTACATTTCTGAAATACTTCTTTATCACCTTTGTTTTCCTCTGTACTCTAGCTGGACTTTAATATTAAGGTTTGTTTGCCTTGTGGAATGGAGAAAAAGGCTCCATAGCCATAGCATAATTGACTTTTTAAAAGCATGGAACCACCCTGTGAGGCAGTAGTTGTAATATGTCATGTTGCAGACACCCTGCTGATATGTATGTGTATGTATATGTGTGTGCGTGTGTATACACACACACACACACACACACACACACACACACGCACGCACGCACGCACACACACACACACACACACACACACACACACAGAGGGAAAGAGTGAGAGACGAGAGACAGATCTTTTAAGCTGCTTATGTGAAAGTCATAATTTCTATACATGAAATCAACGCAATCATAGCACTCTGCTGGATGGCAATCTGCTCAATTAAAAGTATAGATAAGGGTAAAATGGAAATTCATTCATTCATTCATCTTCTGATCTGCGTTATCGGCCATAGCGGGTCACGGGGAGCTGGAGCCTATCCCAGCTGTCTAGGGCGTGAGGTGGGGCAAACTCTGGGCGCAATGCCAGTGCGCCTTGGAGCCCCACAAAGACTAACAACCATGCAAGCTCACACTCACACACTATGGGCAATTTGGAACGGCCAATTAAACTGAAGCACATGTTTTTGGAGGTGGGAGGAAGCCGGTGAATCCGGAGAGAACCCACACAGACACGGGGAGAACAAGCAAACTCCGCACAGAGCAGGACTCAGACCCTGAACTGACTTGCTGTGCAGCGACAGCGCTACCCACTGCACCACCGTGCCACCTTAAACTGGAAACATAAAGTAGAAATTTATTAAGCTATCTCTGTGTTGGTAATCCTGCTCATTACCTAGAAATATATTTCACATTTGTGTCTGACTATTTTCCTTAAAGGAAGTTTCTGGACTGCCATGCTTCAAGTCATGCATATAACATGGAGTGTATATCCACTCTTTTCATGTGAACTACTGTCAGAGCATCTGGTAGATTTTACTTGCATCCTTTGTTCCTTGAGGCTAATGATGCCGTTTTATCTTTGTGTTGGCCATATGTTATCTTCATTTTAGCATCTATTACCCATGAAAAAGGAAAACATGCTACAACTGAAAAATAATAAATAAAAGTAATGCAACAGCAAATCAGGCATTCCCACCTCTTCGAAAGCCTGTTGTATCCTTCATTTTCCCTTGCAAACTGGTACATTAAAGTAGTGAGGGTAAGACCTCCTTAAAAAGGAAATAGCATTCAACCTATTTGAAATGACTCCCATGAGTAGCTTCTTTTGTGATTCACTTAGTTCAAAGCTCCTTTTCATGTGACATTTCTCTTATTTTATTCAGCCTTTATTTCTGTCCCAGTGGGAGATTCGATTACATCATGTATATTATATTCAATCTATGCACTAGAATTGGTTCACTTGCTTAATTTCCTCTGAGCTGCAACACATTAAAAAAAAAAAATCTGATGTCATAGATATTCCCAAGTGTACTTATTTAGATGTAATGATGATCATTGAAAGACAGAATATTAAAATTAGTGTCTCTTGATCACAGGACTACATCAACTATATCTTTAATGAAGGCCTTCTCACAGATGTCCTGTGTGTATTTCTGAATCTGAGTTTAACTGTTGGCTAATCTTGTTGCGTGGTGAAATAAGAATCAGTGGTTCTCAATGCTGTCACTCACGTTAATTTACCTTGTGAGCTGATTGTGAGCACTTCCAAAATGACAGTTTGTTAATGGTATGGCTCAGAAACAGCAAAAGACAGAAGTGGCTGATTTTTTTTTAAATGACTGACCAGTCAATGTTGTCTTTTTCTTTTCTTCTAGTATGCTGTCAATCAGTTTAAGTTCAACATGTACATTTCATCTCTCAGTACAATACTAAATCAAATTCTTCAGTGTTTGATGCACTGTTCCCTATTCTGTATAACAATCTTCCAGCAGGATTAATTAATCATGAAAAAACACTAAGTAAAGTAAAACACTAAGTAAAGCTTCCAAAACTATGTTAACACACAACTTATTGATATTTAAGTGACACATACTAGTAAAAAAAAATACATATTACATATCATATTCTGCAACAGCAGAATATTTATTTTATGTAATTCATGCAAACTCCAATTTAGCAGATCATCTGACCTTCAACCCATCTTATGGTCCAATTAATGAGACAATACAATTATGTGTTCTTGAAGATGTCAAAAACGGATGGAGGATAACAGTACTCATATGTTCAGAGAAAAAGAACAAATGTGTGTCTTCAATTCTGCTTTCCCATGTTCCCTTATTGCACTGGTATAATTTAGTTTTGTCTTATTGTAAATCCACAAGAAAAGAGGGAGACTGCGATGTAACCTGTCTGTTACATTTCTAAACTGGAGTCTGACCTTCAAGTCTGCAGTGTGTACACTAAAGGTCTGTGTTCAAAGACATAGTCAACCCTACACAGATGATAATAAATATCCTGATACATGCATTCTACAGATTGGATCATAAGAGATTGTGACTCATGCAAGGGACAAAGGACTCAAATGTGTATGACAAGTGTGTGTGTGTGTGGGGGGGGGCATTTAACAGCTGTCCAGCATTGATTGCTTAAAATACTGTAATTATTTCAAATATGCATATTTTAAACAACAATTTAAAAACAAATCTATTATGTCGCTAGACCTAACAACCGCATATAGCTTGTAGTTTGTCTTCATCATCACTGTCTGTTACTAATCATGTTCATTCAAGACCAACATCAGTCACAGAGAGACTGGGAATCCTGGGTGTTTTGGTTCACAGCCTTAGGATGACTTCTGCACGGCTTGATGATACTTAACGTGGTGCATGCTAATCTTGATCTCAAAAAGACACAAGAATGACAGTAGCATTATGTACACACTTTTCATGACACACCCTTTCCTTACCACAGCCTCTATTTCTAGATGTTCACAGGGTGACAAATGTTTTTATCAATACACAATCACTGCTCATCATTAGAGAAAAAAGCTGCCATGTACACAGCTTGTGAAAATTTTAGTCATGCTAAAAAACACTTATCATAGACACACTCACATCAATTAACAACTTTTGCTGAAAATATGAGAAAAGCACACTAAAAGTATCAACAAAAAATTGAATTGTTTCAATAATTACTATGTCTGTCAGTTTAATGTGTTTATTAGATTAATTAATTACGCTGCAAATTAATGCGCTATTAAAATTAACGCAATTAATCGTGAGTGGCAAGTCAATGCACAAGCATTTTAAATTTGGCCCATTGAGTGACCTGTAGGCTGCAGTGAGACGTCACTTCGTACCTGCGTCACTAGTCAAAAGCAGGGTGACGGACATCAGAGATGGACCTTTGGGCAGAAAGTATATTTATAAAAAGAACAGAGACGGGACTATCAACAAAAACGCAGGTACCTTTTGTAAAAGAGAATTTTCATATCACCGAAGCAGCTCCAGCCTAACATATCGTTTAAATGCAAAACATGTCAAGGACACATAGAGTTGTCTGTTGTAACTTCCTGTAACATTAGCTTACCCTTTTCAAGGAAAAGCCTGTTGTCATTTTGCAGTTGATGTTGCCTTATTTAGAGGCATGTTATACTATTCATTTTGAATTGCTGTATTGAGTCAGCTTTAGTATTCATTTTGATTGAGAGTCTGCTTATGTGCCTATTTGAGACTCAGCCTTATTTTATTTCTGAATTTTATCTATATTATTTAACTGTATTTGTATTGCATTTTTAGAAGTGCACCTGGCCTAATTGGTTTGCTGATGTGCTTGACCTTTTTTCTTTTGAATTTCATTTATAAAACACACTTAACCAATAAAAATGTGGATTTCAAAACGTCTCTTCTTGGTGTATTCTATTGATTAGACATGCACTACAACTGTGTAATGTCCTAGAATTTAAATTCTTTATTTGGGGGCCTCTAGCAGGTATGAGATTAAAATGTAATTAATTAGATTAATTAATTACAAATCCTGTAATTAATTAGATAATTTTTTTATTGCCAGACAGCACCAATAATAACAAAACATAACTATTTACATTGGTTTCTGCTAGTCACATTGGTCATATTGTATGTATTTGTCTGTGAATATTAATTTTAACAGTCAAAATTAGAATTTTTAATCTGTGCATTTATATGTCTGATCCATGCCAGGGTCTGATACCTCATGCAGATTCCTACACATTTCTGTGTGTATCCTTGCATGTACTGTATTTTCAATGACAGCTGCAATAAACAAGCTCTCGGTTGGCATTTCTGTCCAAAGAGGCCAAATGGAATTACTACAGCTCATTCATCATGAAAATATGTTTCTTTAGGGGTCATCTGCTGGCTGAAGCAGTGGCCAGTTGCTTTTTGTGTAGAGCAAGCCTTCATCTGAATACCAATTTTAATTCCCTACTACCCTACTAATGATAGACTATCCTCATTATTCTCTGAAGAAAATTTTCAACAAAAATGGCCTATTTAATAAGGAAGAAATATGAATCATTGCAATTGCTTATCCGTATAATCGTGAAAAGTATGCTAGTCTTCTGCTTCTTCTTCTTGCCTTTCGGCTTTTCCCGTCAGGGGGCCCAGAGCGAATCAGTTACCTCCATCTAACCCTGTATTCTGCATCCTCTTCTCTCACACCAACTACCTTCATGTCCTCTTTCACTACATCCATTAATCTCCTCTTTGATCTTACTCTAGGCCTCCTGCCTGGCAGTTCAAAACTCAGCATCCTTCTACCAGTATATTCACTATCTCTCCTCTGGACATGTCCAAACCATCTTAGTCTGGCCTCTCTGACTTTATCCCCAAAACTTCTAACATGTGCTGTCCCTCTGATGTACTAATTCCTGATCCTATCCTTCCTGGTCACTCCCAAAGAGAACCTCAGCATCTTCATCTCTGCTACCTCCAGCTGTGTCTCCTGTCTTTTCCTCAGTGACACTGTCTCTAGACCAAACAACATCGCTGGTCTCACCACAGTTTTGTACACCTTTCCTTTCATTTTAGCTTTATTCTTCTATCATACATCAAACCTGACACTTTCCTCCACCCGTACCATCCTGCCTGTACACGCTTATCTGCCTGTACTTAAAATCATCCACCTTCTTGATCTCTTCTCCCCGTAACTTCACTCTTCCACTTGGGTCCCTCTCATTCACAATGTCATCTGCAAACATCACAGTCCATGGAGATTCCTGTCTAACCTCGTCTGTCAGCATGTCCATCACCATAGCAAACAAGAAGGGGCTCAGAGCTAATCTCTGATGCAGCGTAAGGTGAAGGTGGATGACGTTGATGCAATCCAGTATATGTGCGTGATTATGCTTCTCATCCACTTCTTTATTGTTTGACAGTCTTTGTTCCTACTGATCCTGTCTAACTTCTTTGCAATACCTAGAGTTAACATTGATAGTAAATACAATGATCAGTCAACTTCAGCATTTCATAACCTTTTTCAAAACATGACACTAACTGGCTCGTAGCTTAAAAATGTTCCTGGGAAGACACAAACTTTCTAACATGTCGCTCATGGACTGTGCAATACAAAGCGCTTTGTGCATCATTCACTTTCAGGAACATGTACTATGTGGATGCACATGATAATGGGGACAAATACCTTTTGCAAGTGCCACACGTTATAATACTGGGTGATGTTTTTCTCCCTGAGGAACTTCTGAATATGAGGATGATGGTCCGTGACAATGTAGTCAATGTTAATGCCACAGTCTTCCAGCAATGCCAGACTCCTCCTCAGACCCTCTTTCTCCCTGTGGTAACTCCCACCAACCTCATTGCTTTGACAAAGTAAAACAACACAAAAAAATAGATGAAATTAGCATGGCCAATAAACAAATGTGCATTTAAATAATGTTACTGATGATCCTTTTTATAATTTGAATTTGAAACACTCACCTGAATCAACTCGATATCCAAAACTTTATTTGTTTTGAGATCAATCATTGTGTAACTCCCAAATTTTGCTGAGTGCCCTGAAAAAGATGTGTTCAACTTTTTATATTACACAGCAAATACTTTTTGATTACGCTGCATTTTCATGTCGCTACTGTGAACTTCACCAAATATCAAAATGCTGGACAAATTTCACAAATTCTTTCATATGCAAATGCCTGGAGAGTCAGCTCTCATGTCACTATCTTGACTGAGCTGCTGCAGCATCACCTCTTGCAAAGTTTTCCAGTGGTGAATGACTGCAGGCTCAACAAGAGATCTGGAATGCTGGCGAAAAGTGTCATATTTGAAAAGCTGTAGATCCATCGCCTTGAACTCCTGTTGGAAGGCCTTTTTTCCCCCTATATAACGCATGTAACTTAATCAGACATACTTTACAGTGATAATAGGTATTTGAATTGAAGGGAATGCAGTTGCATATTATTTAACTGTGCAATTTTTATGAAAGAAGCTCTACTGAGGAAAACAGCTGCAGAGAGGTGCAGGTTCCCCGCTGATGTACTCCCAAGGGCAGGCTGGCTATTCCAGTGCCTGCGGAACTCGCAATGGGAGCATCGCTGCTCCACAGACAAGAATGTTCCCAGCTTTGCGGTCCTTAAGTCACATTTCCGGGTGCAGTCAGGACACTTGGCAAATAATTTTAGATGACAGCTTTCATACACTATTTATTTTTTGATCTTCTGGGTGGGAGTGGATGATTCCCGCTTATATCAAAGAAAATGAGAACACAATTAGAAATTAAACAGTTGTCTTCAGTAGCATACACTTAACTTATACATGGGTACAACTACTGATGTATATAACAGCAGCGTTACAAAGGCAAATATAGTCAAAAATTATAGAAGATGTGCAGGACAGGAACTTCATTTTCCATAGAGGCTCAAGTTTTGTGAATATAAACCTTACAATAGAAACGTAATGAAATGAGGAGCCAAAACAACATCATATGACATACATTAATGTTTTTTTATACAAAACTCTTCACTTACTGTCTTTCTTGAATATTCAAATACACAACGCTATTATTTTTTACTGAACTACTATCAACACATGTGCACTCACTAACACACACAACAACATAATGGGTAACTTACGACACAAATGTTGACTCTGACAGTGCTGTGATGGACTCTCCAGGATCATAGGTGCAATCATCCCCCTTTGCAGCTGACATAGTAGAGCTGCCCTCTAATGGATCTTCCTCCAGCTCCTCTTCATGGTCCAGAAGAGGTCTCTTTGAGGGTCTCTTTATAGGTATTGATGAAAAAAAGAAATGATGGGTCTGCTGGGGATGTTCCAACACCAACATCTTTACAGGACGCAGTTGCCTGAACACCCACAGTCAAAAATATTTAGAAAATTAGTCTATTTAACCAATTTTATTAAAACATGGAATATGACTTGTATATACCTTTACTTCTATAGTGGGAATGAAGAGTCCTGAAGGACAGCTGTGTACCAACGGTATGGGTGTCCACTCGGTCAGTTTGGCATGCCACGTCACTTGAAGCTGGTGGCTGAATGGATGCACAAGGAAGAGGGACTCTAATTTCAGGACACCAGTGTTCTGATTTTGGATAAGGAGGACAGACCTATGTTCACGGTCGCTATGACGCCGAACAAACAATCGACTCTAATACGTGCGCGCGCACACACAATACGAAACAAAGCATAACTCCCTACTTAGCCTAGCATAAGTTGACTTTATTTATGCTGACAGATAACAGGAAAGAAAATATGTGACCAACTTCCGTGCATTTTAGCTTTATACTGTAGGCCAGCACGCACACATGTTGGAGCGTGCACACACACATGTAATACGCAAACCTCGAAAAAAGCACATTGGCCTGCATAGCCTAGCAACGTTGTTAGTGGGTATGCTCCACAGGTAGAATGTGAGCTGGAGGAAAAGGAGAAATGCTGGTTGGACTTTGATGAAGTGATGCAGAGCATGCCTAGAACTGAGAGAGTTGTCATTTGTACAGACTTCAATGGACATGTTGATGCAGGTAACAGAGGTGATGAGGAAGTGATGCGCAGGTTTGGTATCCAGGAGAGGAACGCAGAAGAACAGATGGTAGTTGACTTTGCAAAAAGGATGGAAATGGCTGGAGTGAATACTTTCTTCCAGAAGAGGCAGGAACATAGGGTGAACTATAAGAGTGGTGGTAGGAGCACACAGGTAGACTACATCTTGTGTAGACGGTGTGACCTGAAGGAGATCAGTGACTGCAAAGTAGTGGTAGGCGAGAGTGCAACCAAACAGCATATGATGGTGGTGTGCAGGATGACTCTGGTGGTGAGGAAGATGAAGAGGGCAAAGGCAAAGCAGAAGACAAAATGGTGGAAGCTAAAAAAGGAAGAGTGTTGCATGACTTTTAGGAAGGAGTTAAGACAGGCTCTGGGTGGCAAGGAGCTGCTTCCAGATGACTGGAAAACTAGCTAATGTGATCAGGGAGGCAGGTAGGGGTACTTGGTGTGTCATCTGGAAGGAAAGTAGATAAGGAGACTTGGTGGTGGAATGAGGAGGTACAGGAGTGTATACAGGAAAAAAGGTTAGCTAAGAGGAAGTGGGACACTGAGAGGACTGAGGAGAGTAGATAGGAGTACAGGGGGATGCAGCGTAAGGTGAAGGTAGAGGTAGCAAAGGCCAAACAAGAAGCTTATGATGACTTGTATGCTAGGTTGGACAGTAAGGAGGGGGAGACTGATCTATACAGGTTGGCAAAACAGAGAGATAGACATGGGAAGGATGTGCAGCAGGTTAGGGTGATTAAGGATAGGAAAGGAAGTCTATTGACAGGGGCCAATAGTGTGATGGGAAGATGGAAAGAGTACTTTGAAGAGTTGGTCAACGAGTAAAATGAGAGAGAACAAAGACTAGAAAAGGTAACTGTTGTGGACCAGGATGTAGCAAAGATTAGTCAGGATGAAGTGAGGAGGGCACTGAAGAGGATGAAGAGTGGAAAGGTAGTCGGTCCTGATGATATACCTGTAGAGGTTTGGAAGTGTCTAGGGGAGGTGACAGTAGAGTTTCTGACTGGATTCTTCAACAGGATCTTAGATAGTGAGAAGATGCCTGAGGAGTGGAGGAGGAGTGTGCTGGTGCCCATTTTTAAGAACAAGAGAGATGTGCAGAGTTGTGGCAACTACAGAGGAATAAAGCTGATGAGCCATACAATGAAGTTATGGGAGAGAGTAGTGGAAGCTAGACTAAGGGCAGAAGTGAACATTTGTGAGCAGCAGTATGGTTTCATGCCAAAAAAAGAGTACTACAGATGCAGTATTTGCTTTGAGGATGTTGATAGAGAAGTACACAGAAGGCCAGTCGGAGCTGCATTGTGTTTTTGTAGATCTGGAGAAAGCTTATGACAGGGTGCCCAGAGAGGAACTGTGGTATTGTATGAGGAAGTCTGGAGTGGCAGAGAAGTATGTGAGAGTGGTGCAGGACATGTATGAGGACTGTAAGACAGTGGTGAGGTTTGCTGTAGGTGTGACAGAGGAGTTCAAGGTGGAGGTCGGACTGCATCAGAGATCAGCTCTGACCCTTTTCTTTTTCGCTATGGTGATGGACAGGCTGACAGACGAGGTTAGACAGGAATCTCCATGGACTATGATGTTTGCAGATGACATTGTGATCTGCAGTGAGAACAGGGAACAGGTGGAGGAGAAGCTAGAGAGGTTTGTCCTGGAAAGGAGAGGGATGAAGGTTAGCCACAGTAAGACAGAGTACATGTGTGTGAATGAGAGAGACCCAAGTGGAAGAGTGAGGTTACAGGGAGAAGAGATCAAGAAGGTGGCAGATTTTAAGCACTTAGGGTCAATAGTCCAGAGTAATGGAGAGTGTGGAAAAGAGGTGAAGAAGCATGTACAGGCTAAAAAGAAAGGAAAGGTGTACAAAACTGTGGTGAGACCAGCGATGTTGTTTGGTCTAGAGACAGTGTCACTGAGGAAAAGACAGGCAGAGCAGGAGGTAGCAGAGATGAAGATGCTGAGATTCTCTTTGGTAGTGACCAGGAAGGATAGGATCAGGAATGAGTACATGAGAGGGACAGCACATGTTAGAGGTTTTGGAGATAAAGTCAGAGAGGCCAGACTGAGATGGTTTGGACATGTTCAGAGGAGAGATCGTGAATATATTGGTAGAAGGATGCTGAGTTTTGAACTGCCAGGCAGGAGGCCTAGAGGAAGACCAAAGAGGAGGTTTATGGATGTAATGAGGGAGGGCATGAAGGTAGTTGGTGTGAGAGAAGAGGATGCAAAAGACAGGGCTAGATGGAGACAATTGATTCGCTGTGGCGACTTCTGAAGGAAAAAGCCGAAAGGAAAAGAAGAAGAAGATTAGAAGACTATGAGAAGGCTGGGGAAATGTGTCTTTTAGAAGGCAAAAATAAATATTACTTAAATCTATAAAAAATATATTTCACTACAAATATTGAAGCAAAGCAGTTGAGTCATAACTTAGTAATACATTTTCAGCTGCAAAATATTAGAGATACACAGATGGTTCTGACAATGCCTGAAAGGGAGATAAGTCATGAACTGCCCTGGTTACAAAGAAGTCTTACAAGAGAGAAAAAGAGGGAGAATAATTTTAATGCATGTGGTTGGTATCCCTCCCACGCACATCCATAAATGACTCTGGTTTATATTTGGAGCTGTTGCAAGATCGCTGGCATTGTCAAGAACTGACCTGATTTCTTTTCTATCTCATTATCTCATCATCTCTCTTTCTCTCTTGCAATGATACATATGCTCTTTCTCCAATGTTCCTCTCTTGAATCTGTCATCATCCTTTCCTGATGCCACACAGTGCAAAAAAACAGCTCATCCACTATCTACCAGTAAGTTGCTGTACACCTGACTCTTAAGTGGATGGATTGCAGCTTCGCCCAGTCCATCCACTTTCCATAACTTACAACTATAGAAATGGATACCTAAAGATTCATGAAAGGAAATGTGATCATAATGGAAAGACTGCTATGCAAAATGTTTCTTTGCGCCAAACAGTAGCTTCACCAAACTTATTTTAGGGGCCTTTAGGCCCACTAGAATTTCCATTATTAATGCTGCTAAATTATTCTTTCTTCTTTTTCTGGTTGATTCATATTGAACAAAAATATGATAGAACAAGACAGTAAGGGACTGCAACATTTAGCGACACCCCTGAATTTAAAATTTTATCCTGATCTACTTTCATAGGTCAAGGTCATTTCAAAAAAGACCCATAATCCAACATGTAACTGGTGTATTACATATGTCATGAGGTTTCAGAGATGTCTACCTAAAATGGTATAAAAGTGAAAATGTGACCTTGACCCAATTTTTCAATGTCAAGGTTATGGTTTTCCTTTCATCCCTTTGCCTCCCTGAATATAATGCCTTTTGTTTCGTCTTTCTATCTTGTCCGGTTCCTGACATATGTGCAAAAATATCTCAGGATAGAAAATATCTTCGACCATAGATCAAACCTAGTGCTTTGATCTATGGTGTTACTCACACTAGCCTTCTCCCTCGTCTTGCTGTCTTATCCGTTCCTTTTCTCAAGGTCAACTTCCTCACCCCATTTTCATCTCCTTGCCGCACGAGTAATGTACTTTTTGTTACAATACATCACTGCTTCGCGGGATGTAAAGATGAAATTGTCACTGTGTGCTTGTCTGTCCATCCGTCCATTCGTCCACCAAATATCTTCACAACCATTGCAGACGCCCATAGAGCACATGCCCAATTGGCATGTGCTTTCCTGGAAGACAAAAAGAACCTTTCTGTACTTAAAATGTTTCTGTACTTAAAATGTTTAACCCAGTGCTTCTCAATTATTTTCTGTTACCCCCCACTAAGCAAGTTGGTATGCCACCTGATATGATGCTAACAGAGCTCACTGGTTTACTGAAGTAGCATTCGCCAAGTGGGATGATTGCTGGCAATATTTGGCACGTTTTCGCTGAAAAAATTCCAGTGGCTTATTAGCGTAATTCGGGTGAAATGTCTTTAAGCGGTGCCTTCATTTAATAGGCTTCATGCTGTCCACTTCCAGCATTTTTAGGCACAGTAAACAGCAGTGACGTGCGGTCATGGGAGGCAGGTGAGGCACGGTCTCATCCGCCATCGAGAGAAAGAAAATGAAAAATTGAAGAAATTAATTAGTTATATTTATCCAGTGATGCATGTTATGAAGTTATTTTCTATGTAACATCACCAATTTTAGTTTTTTTTTTTCCTCAAAATGGCTGAATTTTCCTAGTTACCACTAAAATATGCAGAAGAGACCTGTTGTGAGGCAACAGCCAGTCGAAACTCACCATGGATTGCGCAATGACTCGGTTTGCTGTGCTGGTACACAGTGAGACTGTAATGCTATCTCTCTTTATGTTGCTATTAAAATGTTAAAATGTTTACTCTATGAAGTAAATTTCCATAATTTAGATAATATATGTAATGCACAGTGTTTTTTTTTTGTCAACAACTGCATGTGCGTAACATATTTCTTCATTTGAGCGGTCCTGAAATGGCTGAGAAGAGGTACGCAGTGAGGCACAAAGTTCTCCGGCCTCATGGTAGGAGGCGCTGGTGATCCTAGGACACATCAAGCAAATGTGTGTTGTATTCTCTGAGAGTGACATTTTGGCTTGGTCATTCAAATGACCTTATACCCATGGAGAACACTGGTGTCTATCAAGACAAAAGTGGTTGAGAGAAAAAAAAAAGTCCTCTGCAGATAAAAAAGAAGTATTATTATGTAGCATAGTAGTATATATTGACATATGCTGAAAACATGATATGGATACTATAGTGTGCATTTTTTATTAATTTACTTATTTTACTTGTTAAATTAGGGTGCATGGTGGCACAGTGGGTAGCGCTGTCACCCTTCACTAAGGTGCTTCAAGACCCGCTCTGTGCGGAGTTTGCATATTTTCCCCATGTCTGCGTGGGTTCTCTCCAGGTTCTCCAGCTTCCTCCCACCTCCAGAAACATAGGCTTTACTCTAATTGGTTGGCTTCAAATTGACCATAGGTGTGAGTGTGTGCTTGTGTCTCTGTGTGGCTCTGCGGTGCACTGATGCAACAGTAATATTAAAAAATTAAAAAAAATGGTTGTTTTGAATACAGAAAAAAACACAATGTAGTTTAGTTAGACTGCATTCACTCCAAAGAAATACATTGTATGAAATGAAAGAAAAAAAGAAAAAAAAAACGTTAATGAGGCATTCAGACATATACAAACAAAATATCTTGCTCCCATTTTTGTTTCCTTGATTGACATCCCAGCCACATACATGCCTTTTAGGAACTGTGAGTTTTAATCAGACATTGCCAGATATCTTGAATGAAATAAGGGGCTGCTGGGTGGCAAGCTTCCTTATTATTTATGTCCCACAATCTCATATATAAATCACACACCACAGCAGTCATAACTGCTTTTCTTCCCTTCCTTCCTTCCCCTGCAAAGTTACAGCACAGAAGTCAGTGGAGTCAATGTGGTTGTATTTTATGTGACAAAGATTAAAGAATGTGAGGAGAACAGAGCACCCAGACACAAACATGAATGTTAACTCTATCAAGCCTGAGAGTTTGTTTGCTGAAGACTGTGTATAGTATCTATGTAACACTGATACTGACAAAAATTACACCAAATTAAATATAGTATTTGTAATATGATTTTCCTTCTCTGTCTCTCTTTTTCCAGTGAGCCCAAATCCTCTTTCCAGTGAGTGGAAGACCAGTCAATGAATTATGAATGTTAAACAAGATGACCTCCTCCCAGCAGCAGCAGATGATGCGAGGTCCTAGGTGGAACCGGGCCTTGTCCGACCCTTTGTTTGTGCTGCTTCTGGCCCTCCAGCTGCTGGTTGTGGCCGGGCTGGTACGTGCTCAGACATGCCCCTCTGTCTGCTCCTGTAGTAACCAGTTCAGCAAAGTCATATGCACACGGCGAGGCCTACGGGATGTCCCTGATGGCATCTCTACAAACACACGCTACCTGAATTTGCAAGAAAATCTCATACAGGTCATAAAAGTAGACAGCTTCAAGCACCTAAGACATCTGGAGATCCTGCAGCTGAGCAAAAATCATATACGCAAAATCGAGCTGGGGGCCTTTAATGGACTAGCCAGTCTCAATACCTTGGAGCTTTTTGATAATCGTCTCACTACGATCCCAAATGGAGCATTTGAGTACCTGTCTAAACTAAAAGAGCTTTGGCTAAGGAATAATCCCATAGAGAGTATTCCTTCTTATGCTTTCAACAGAGTCCCCTCACTACGACGGTTGGACCTTGGGGAACTCAAGCGGCTCTCTTATATATCTGAGGGGGCTTTTGAAGGGCTGAACAATCTGCGCTACTTAAATCTGGGAATGTGCAATCTGAAAGAAATTCCCAACCTTATTCCCCTGGTGAAGTTGGATGAACTGGAAATGTCTGGGAACCAGCTATCTGTCATTCGACCTGGCTCTTTCAAAGGGCTCATCCATTTACAGAAGCTCTGGATGATGCATGCTCAAATACAGACCATAGAAAGGAATTCTTTTGATGACCTGCAGTCACTAGTGGAGCTCAATCTAGCTCATAACAACCTTACCCTCCTGCCCCATGATCTCTTCACTCCTTTACATCATCTTGAGAGGGTGCACTTGCACCATAACCCGTGGAATTGTAATTGTGACATTCTCTGGTTAAGTTGGTGGCTTAAGGAGATGGTACCAGCAAATACCAGCTGCTGTGCTCGCTGTAGTTTCCCATCCCAACATAAGGGACGGTACATTGGTGAGCTTGACCAGAATTACTTTCACTGTTATGCTCCTGTTATTGTGGAGCCTCCTGCAGACCTAAACGTGACAGAGGGAAGTGCTGCGGAGCTGAAATGCAGAGCCAGCTCTTTGACCTCGGTCAGCTGGATTACACCCAATGGATCCATCATGACACACGGTGCATACAAGGTCAGAATTTCTGTGCTGAATGACGGCACTCTGAACTTTACCAATGTTACCATGCAGGACACAGGCACATATACATGTATGGTAAGTAATTCTGCAGGTAACACAACAGCATCTGCCACACTCAATGTATCCTCTACAGAGAACAGTAGCTTCAGCTACTTCACCACAGTTACAGTGGAAACCATAGAAACACCCCATAATGAAGGCTTCACCACTACTGTGCAACAGAAGGTGGGCCCCACCCCCTATGCTGGTACATGGGAGTCCGTTTCAATCACCTCTACAACTACCACCACAGTCCGAACTCCACTCAACACCCGTGCAACAGAGACTTACATGATTCCAGTTACAGAGCTGGGTGGGGAGGGCTCATTGAATGGTTTGGATGAGGTCATGAAGACCACAAAGATCATCATTGGCTGCTTTGTTGCAATCACACTCATGGCAGCTGTCATGCTGATCATCTTCTACAAGATGCGAAAGCAGCACCACCAGCAAAACCACCATGCACCCACACGCACCATTGAGATCATAAATGTGGATGAGGACTGTGTAACAGGAGGGCCTGGAATGGAAGGCCACCTGACTCTGCCTCCCCTTGAGCATGAGCACCTCAACCACTATAACACTTACAAAACTGCATACAACCATACCTCTACTATCAACTCCATACACAGCTCAGCGCACGAACCCTTGCTAATCCGGGCCAGCTCAAAAGACAATGTGCAAGAGACTCAAATCTAATACTTTTTTTAAGATAAAACTCATGGGATTATATGAATATATTGCTGACAGGACATCTCTGATAACTGCTTGTCAGGACTGTGGTTTAAAAGGGAAGGTCTTGGAACGTGGTCTGATAGCCAGTCAAATCAGTGACTGGTCATGTTTCCTTCAAGGACTTTGGGAATTAGGGTATGTCAACTGTTTCAAAAAGTGTCTTTACAAAACAAAGGTTATTTATTTAAGAAAAAAAAGTATTGTGGTTAAATCAAGAAAAAACTGTAAACTGCAACTATTTTTTCAGCACTTAAATCATGTATGTTTTTGATTTTCTCATTTAATGCAATTGGTTTAATAATATGCTTTCAAACTTGGTTTTAAGACATTTGTTGAAAGTAAAGTCCTAAAGAAATTATATTATTATTATTATTATTATTATTATTATTATTATTATTATTTTGTTATTTTTTGTAAAATTAATATCAAATGAAAGAACAACCTCATTTCCACATATGTCAAAGAATATAGAGCTTGGGACTAAGTTGCAAAAACCTTTGTGACCATTTTTTTATGACCATTTGTAAGTGAGTTGAAGTAAACACTGTTTTACTATTTTAGAGTGAATGGTAGAACTGCTCAGTATTAAGATGTGTTCATTAGTCATTGATTAATTATATCTGTCATATACATATTTGGCACTCTTTGCTCTGTCATCAATAGATTGAGGTTATTCAATGAAGGGAATACTGTATGCCATGTACTCTGTCATAACGGTTGAGCCTCACCATCTGAATTACATTATTTTAAATTATATGAATTAGCTATGAAATAGACTTGCATTTGTTTTGTTTCTATTTTAAATACAAACTATGATTTCATCCGAACTCTACGTTTTTGTTTTTTTTCTTTCTTTTTATATTTCATTACATCATTTTTGGTTATTATTGGGAGCTTGCCATCATTTACATTGAGATAAATTCTGATGTTGCACTTACAGGATCAGTATAAATGAATTAGACCATATTTCAGAATCAACTTCGTGTACTGCCGCTATATCCGCCGCAGCAGGTCACGGGGAGCTGGAGCCTATCCCAGCTGAGGCGGGGGACGCTCTGGGCACGACGCTAGTGCACCACACACACACACTCACTCCTACGGGCAATTTGAGGCTGGCCAATCAACCTGAAGCGCATGCTTTTGGAGGTGGGAGGAAGCCGGAGAACCTGGAGAGAACCCACGCGGACACGGGGAGAGCATGCGATTTCCGCACAGAGCCGGACATTTCAGAATCAGTGTAATTTTAATTGATACAATTAGGAGAAAATGTTACTGAATCTAGATCCTGGCACAAAGCCATTACCTCCCAATCTGCAATGGCCTCACCTTTACCTTTCAGTTCTTTGTGCTGATGCATATGAAGACAAATGTGTTGCAGCCGTTCTGTTCACTTTAAAGAAAAGCTGGTGAGGTAAAGAATGCCCATAAACCCTTTATCCAGCTGTCTGAGCACATTGCTTGTCATCTGTGTGCCACTTCTCCAGATGGACAGTGCCTGGCAGCTCCAGATTCACACCCTGCTTGGGCCAACCACTGAACACGGCCCTCAGCATTAGGGCTTATGTTGCAGGAGGCTTTAAGGGTGAATGTGCAGGATCAGGCATCAACCAGATGTTTGGGTTGAATCTGTCTCTCTCCATCTCCCTTAGCAACAATGCAATTTCATTTTTAATTGACGTGCCCATGGGTGATTGCTGTACTCAACATTGCAGGCATCCATACCCTGGAAGCCATTTCGAAGCCCACATCGTGAAAATGGCACCAAGCACCAGAAATGTGAAGGGTTGCCAGATCTGATATCCGATGTTTATTTTTTATTAATTTAAATTAGTGAATGTTTCACTTCCGTATAAAAGGCCAGACCATACTAAATCTAGCTTTACTTTTATTCTGTATCATGTTGATGTAGTAGGAAGAATTACAAAGCTGTAACCTCTTCTGACAAACTATTGGTGATGATAATGAGAGGCATATCCTTTCTGTTGAGTCGCCATGCACACCATTAACCTTAACTCTGAAAGTGGTACTTCACCACAAATGAGCACATAGTGTGAGTCTCATCTTCAGTAGGCTGAAAAGGTTTCTATGAAAAGAATATGCTTTTCCTTTTACAAAGATCAGATGCTTTAATCATCTTGGGTTCTAAGTGGTTTCACTAGATCCTGCCAGTAATGGTGGTTTGTTCTCACAGCAGAAATTAATGTTTCCACAATTAATTTTTCCAAACATCCCGTTGTTACTCCAGTTTGTTAATAAACAAACATGCTGTGCAAATGCATGCTTGGTGTTTTTAAATCACATTTCAGAATGTGATTAAAACAAAGTTCTACTGTAATTTAACAATAATGTGGGAGCATGCTCTTTTAGCACAATAACTATAAACAGATAACTTTAAGTCCATATGGAGATGAATACTTTATATTCAGTGGTTCAACTAAACACACAATATACATCTTTACCCTGCTGTATCGTTGTAGTTGAGTATAAAAACACAATTAAATTAAACAGTAAGATAACAATCTAAAGCCCTATTCTCACAAAACCATGATTACCTGGGGTCTTCTTGTGATATGAGATACAATTTAACAGATTATATATGTTAATAATCTATATCAGTAATATGTTTCTGATCTAAATTAAATTCCATACCCTACTTAATAATTTCATAATGACATTAATGTGCACCATTTTACTATTTATTTATTTTCACATTTTGCTGGGTTAGATGTATGGGGGCTGCAATGGAAATTATTAATGGGAGCTTTGATACCAATTGGGGTGCAAATACAGGAGAGACTCATTTCTTTCACACAATAATTTGATAACCTTAAGGATCTCTTCAGTAAATTTGAATGAAATACAGTGTCATTTTAATTCATGTTATATAAGATAATTGATTGTTGCATATCAGCCTTTTTACTTACACTATTTGTCCCAGAATTACACCTAAGTGGAGATCGGCATATTTGTAAACCATAGAATTATCTGGTTTTGTGTTATTTAGTCTGTGTTTGATTTCCTAGTGGTGGGATGTGGATCTGAAAGTTCACAATCTGAAAGTTCATGAAAGCGAGTATAACCATCTTTACTTTTTGCCTTTAGTTGGAGGTAAATTGTCTGAAAATTTTAATTGTAAATTTGTTGCAATTTAGTCAAGCTGTCTCATGTATGTAAGATATCTATAATTTTTTCCCTCATGTTTTTCTTTTTTATGAGATTGAACTGTTCTAGTCGTAGATTTATATAAAATATACATTTTAAAAAAACAACAAAATAAAAACAAAAATTTTTACATTTTGATTTTACATGTGCCAATAACTTGTTCTAAAAGTGGAAAATACAAACATGATGTAATGGAAAAAGAGATGGATTTTCCTGTAAGCATTCTTCATGACATTTAAACATATGGAGATGGATTATAGAGATCAAAGTTTGTAGTTCATACACAAAATATGGTTAAAATAAAGTATTGTTGTTTTTCTGTATTGTTTGATCCTTTTTATTGTTTGTTTGTTTTTGTTTGTTTTTAACCTGAACTAGAGCATTGGAACAAGTGGGCCATTTTAAATAACTAGGACAAATATTCTCAACTGTAATTTTCAACATTTAATAAAGATAACACCTAGATGCACGATGAAGACTAAAATAATACTTTTCATTCTGGGGAAAAAAGTAAAAGGCATTTTTTATTACATCCTGCTTCAAAGCGATGATGTATTGTTATTGTCAGTGTTTTTGTGTTTGTCTGTTAGTTCGTCTGTCCGTTCGTCAATATGACACCAAATATCTTTGCAACTGTTGAGAGATAGAAACATGAAACAAAAATCACATTACTAATGCGGCAAAGGGGATGAAAATGAGATGATTACCTTGACCTTGAGAAAAATAGGTCAAAGTCAAATTTCAACTTTTGTACACTCAGGAACCGCATAAGATTGAAAAACGAAGGAGAAGGCCATTGTGAGTAAGACTATTGATCAAAGCTAGTGCTTTGTTCAGTGACAGTAGGTCAGAGCACTAGCTTTGATCTTTGACCAATGCAAGTAGGTCAGGGTAAAATTTTGAATTCAGGGGTGTCACGGGATGTTGCAGTCTGTGACTGCCTTGGTTCTAGTTTTATTTTGTTGTTGTCATTTAAAGTCTGCACACATCTAGCATGTTTTACTTATGCTTGACAGTATATCGGGTGGACTTATTAGAAATGATGGCTGGAAGACTTAAGATATGACCACACTATAGTACACTACCGGCCACTTTATTAGGTACACCATGCTAGTAACGGATTGGACCCCCTTTTGCCTTCAGAACTGCCTCAATTCTTCGTGGCATAGATTCAACAAGGTGCTGGAAGCATTCCTCAGAGAGTTTGGTCCATATTGACATGATGGCATCACACAGTTGGCACAGATTTGTCGGCTGCACATCCATGATGCGAATCTCCCGTTCCACCACATCCCAAAGATGCTCTATTGGATTGAGATATGATGACTGTGGAGGCCATTTGAGTACAGTGAACTCATTGTCATGTTCAAGAAACCAGTCTGAGATGATTCCAGCTTTATCACATGGCACATTATCCTGCTGAAAGTAGCCATCAGAAGTTGGGTACATTGTGGTCATAAAGGGATGGACATGGTCAGCAACAATACTCAGGTAGGCTGTGGCGTTGCAACGATGCTCAATTGGTACCAAGGGGCCCAAAGAGTGCCAAGAAAATAGTCCCCACACCATTACACCACCATCCCCAGCCTGAACCGTTGATACAAGGCAGGATGGATCCATGCTTTCATGTTGTTGACGCCAAATTCTGACCCTACCATCCGAATGTCGCAGCAGAAATAGAGACTCATCAGAACAGGCAATGTTTTTCCAATCTTCTATTGTCCAATTTCGATGAGCTTGTGCAAATTGTAGCCTCAGTTTCCTGTTCTTAGCTGAAAGGAGTGGCACCCGGCGTGGTCTTCTGCTGCTCAGACTCCCAGGCCTCTGGTAGAGGACCCAAGCTTGAGGATGACACACAGATACCACCCCACAAGGGTGAGAGGGACATTTTTTTTATTTATTTTTTATTGAAAGATACTGGATATATACTGAAGGAGCTCCTCTGCTGGGCGAAGGTGGTGTGCAAGGAGAGGGTGGTGTTACCCAGGATCGATCTAAACCTGGGCATAATCCTCCTCTCTAGAACAGTCTGTATAGAGTCCAGATGACAGATGACAGTTTCTCCTGCAGGAGCCGGGGCTGGATGGTGTTGAAAGCTTGAGAAGTCAAAAAGAGCACCCTCACTGCACAGCTCCCAACAGCCAAGTAGGAGAGGGCCCGGTGGAGGAGGTACAAGACTGTGTCGTCAGCCCCAACTTGTGGCCAGTAGGCGAACTGGAGAGGGTCCATTGCGCCCTGCACCTGGGGACGCATGAGCTCCAGGACCAGTCGCTCTAGGGTCTTCATCACGTGCGAGGTGAGAACGACTGGTCAATAGTCATTGAGCTCAGTGGGGCGTCTTGGGTACAGGGACTATGCAGGATGTCTTCCACAAGGACGGAACCCTCCCCAGCCGGAGACTGAGGTTGAAGACCTGGTGTAAGGGTTCGCCCAGTTCGGCAGCACAGGCCTTGAAGAGTCTTGGGGGGACCTGGTCTGGTCCGGCTGCCTTCCTTGGGCGAAGCCTCCTCAATGCAGACATCACCTGTTCCACAGTGATGGCCGTGTGTGGGGGCGTGGCACGTTGATCCCTCCGGCCAGGGGGTCTGGCAGTTGAGGTGGGGGAAAGGTCAGGGTTTGGACTGAGGTAAATGGGTGAGGTGGACGGAGAGGGAGAGGTGGACGGAGAGGGAGAGGGGGAGGCAGATGAGCTGGACGGAGAGGGGGAGAAGGAGGCATGTGGAGTCAGATCAGCTGGGCCGGGGGAACTCTGGGGACAGCCTCATGGAGTGGTGGGGGAGCTGAACCAATTAAAAAAGCTGTTAAGTTCATCAGCTCGCTCCACTTTTCCTTACACTGTACCACAGCCCTCTCCATAGCCGGCGATGGCCCTCATGCCACTCCAGACCTCCCGCACCTGGTTGCGCCCAAGCTGGTTCTCCAGCTTCCTTCTGTAGTTGTCCTTTGCCTCCCTCAGGCAGTCTCACTGCCTGCTGGGCCTCTCTCATCGCATCCTCATTCCCACTCCTGAACGCTTGCTTCTTCCTGTTCAGGACAGCCTTCACCTCTTTGGTTACCCAGGGTTTGTTGTTTGAGTAACACTTGACTGTCCTGACAGGGACCACGGTGTCCACACAAAAGTTCATGTAATCCGTTAAACACTGGGCTGCCCCGTCGACTTCCTCCCCATGTGAGCCTACGATGACATCGCAGTTGGTGGTCTGGAAGCAGTCCCTCAGCGTCTCCTCTGCTTCCGGGGACCACCTCCTGACCTGCCGTGTTATTGCTGGCAGCTGTTTCACCAGCGGTATGTAGGTGGGCTGGAGGCACACTGGGTTGTGATCTGATCTGCCCAGTAGGGGTAGGGGGGTGGCGGTGTATGCCTCCTTGGCATTCGTGTAAAACAGATCAATGATTCTGTTCTTCCGTGTGGGACAGTCTACACACTGGGACATGGTGGGGAGGGATGAGTCCAAGGTGACGTGATTAAAGTCCCCCGTGATGATGACGAACGCCTCCGGGTGCCGGGTCCGAAGATCAGAGGTGGTCGTACAGATGGTCTATCGTACCATCTCTGGGTCTGCACGTGGGGGGATGTAGACGGCAAGGACAATGATGTGCGAAAATTCATGCGCCAGGTAGTAGGGTCTGATGCTAACAGCTGTTAGCTCCAGATCCCTGTTGCACAGCATGGTTTTCACAGTCACATGTCCTGGGTGACACCATCTGTTGTTGATGTAGATGATCAGACCTTCTTCTTGCCAGCGGTGTTCGTGTCCTGGTCCGCTCGTACGGAGGAAAAGCCGGTCAGTCCGACGTTAGCATCGGTAACGAAGTCCGTCAGCCATGTCTCAGAGAACACCAACAAGCTGGTCTCCATGTAGCGCTGCTCAGTCCTGCACAGTGCCGTCAGTTCGTCCACCTTGTTGGGCAGCGAGTTCACGTTACCCATGATGACGGAGGGAACCGAGGGTCTGACCCGCCGGCGGCTGTTAGCTTTAGCTGCTAGCCTATCCCGCTTTTGTTTACCTCCCCGGCTCCCTCTGTACCGCCGCTGGATCTCAGTGGGGATGAGATCGCGTATCCTGGGTTCTCCTCTAACTTTCATGGACAGCATTTGCTCTCTGGAGTACATGAAAACAGTGCTATCCATTGTGGTTACGTACATAGGAAAAGACTTAGATAAGACAAGGAAACACAATAAAAAAAGAAGACATACAACGGAGCAGACAAAAACCTGTGGCTAGCTCGCGCGTGCGCAGTTCAGAGCTGAAGTGCAGAAGTGCTCTATTCCCTCTTTTGAGGAAATCAATATTCTAGAAGTTGAGGAAATTCAATCAAATAGGACTGGGAATTGGATTCAAAGAACAGCTGTGAAGATCTGAATTTGGTCAATCAATCTGAACCCATGGAAGCTTCAGCTGTCTCTCATCTAAAGTTTAAGTTAATGTTTGCATTTTAGAGCTGAAGTCAATGTTTATTTTATGTGACTTTTTATTTTGGACCTTGCTTATTAAATTTCATCCAAGAAACATTTTAATGCATAAACAATAAAAAATAACAATGAACTGCAACATCCATGCAATATGTTCTCACTTTATGTAACAAAAATCAATTAAGTAATCAATCAGTCATAATTTAAAAATATAGTCACATTCCTCATTTTTACATATATGAAGAGTAAAACTTGATCAATAAAAAGGATCAAGTTGGAAGCTCTGATGAGATTATTGAGGTTCAGAGCTATTACAGTCATTGTATCAAAGTATGAAAACAGTGCGCCCTTGTTCTTTGAGGTTAATGCGTTCCAGGAACCACACGTGATTAATGAATTCAGCAATAGAGCGACAAACTATTTATTTATTAATAACGGTAATTTAAATGTTTATGACCCTCCCCATACTGATATTAAACCACCCTCTATCTGTATTACCTTTTCCCACACTCTTATCCAATTTTTAAAGCACTTTTGTGTCTCACGTAAGTCCAAGAGTTACGGAACCAAGCACACTTCCGGATGCCGTCAGACAATAGAATGTGTGTACGGTATCACATGACTACCTACCAAAAATCCGCCCTGAGGGGAAGTTGCGAGATTTGATGCGCGAATGCGTGAGGGCGCACTGTATAACAAATATCTTTGTGATGCCGTATTTTGATTGAAATAGGGAAATGATTCTCACAGAAAATTGCCTAAAAAACAAAAACAAAAAAAGATTAACCTGCAGAAGAAAGGATTTCTGTAATCACATAAATTAATCAGTGGCGGCAAAATCCAAATACCAGAAACATGATTTAACTCGTACAGATTATAAATTTGCCATTTCAGATGTTGCTACATGAGCATGCAGAATTTAACTCATTCATTCTTTCGTTCATTTGTTTGTACATTTGTTCATTCGTTCTTTCATTCATTCATCCTCTTCTTCAGGTTTTCACCCAAAGTAATGCTGGAGCCTATCCCAGCTGGCAATGGGAAAGTGATGGGGTATACCCTGGACGTATTGCCAGCACATCGCAGGACCACACATCAAGTGTTCACGCTCACACTCACACCAACAGACAAGTTGGAGTGACCGGTTCAGCTAAGTTGAATGTTTTGAGCGGTGGGATCCAATTTTCGCACTTTGTCCTTGCATCTGCTACAGGATGGTGCATCCTTTTTTGGGGGGGTTGTCTGTCATGTCATTTTGTTTTCAATAGGAAATGTGTAATTTGGTCAATGCATATTTGCACATTTGTTTCAGTTGATCATAAGCAAACTAAAGTATACAGTGTAGTCCTTGAGGACAAATTACATTACAATGCATAATGCCAACCGGTCTGCTCTTTCAAGTATGTGACAGGTTGGTTTTCATAATAGTTGCCTATTCGAAACAGAGCCCAGGGCTTGTTTCACTGGCTTCTCACTAATGCACCATTAAACTCCTCATTTTCTTATTTATTCTGTTCCTGAGGCTTGGTTAAATTAATGGGTGCTTAATGCCAGACTGCTGTTTGGTATGCTAGTGTTTTGGGGTTTTTTTTCATGTAAATAATATTTGAAGTTATGCAGGAACTACATGGAAATGTAGGTAATTTTATTCTCATTATGTTGGAATTTGTGCAATCAAGCAGTATATTTCACATACACATTACATAACATAGTTTTCATGAGTGACGGTGAAACTCCAGAATCATGTGCAAAAGTGAAATGAATGGTTTATTAACGTGTAGCAATATTTACTTTTTTATGTTTTTCTACAACTTTTTGTGTACCATAATTTAACCACGGTCACGTTTTTGGAGTCTGTGAGAGAAATAATGTGGCATCCAAGTGCGTATTCACTCTGTCGTTTTTTGATTTTTTGTATACGTTAATCTTCACTTTCAGTTAGTGACGGTTACCTTCCAGTTGCATTGTTTGGAGATTAGCCCCAAGATGGGCTACTGCGGGGGAAAAAGCCACTCTGGTGAAGCTCACATGGCAACATTGGATAAACTTAACATCCCCCCTAACTGCTCGGTGGGGTAGGTGTGTTTAGCGGTGGGAGAGCAGGTCGGTTACAATAGCGTTAAAGCAGGCTCCCGAATGAACAAAGCAGTGGTAATTTTTCTTGACGAAATTGAAAAGTTGCTCCAGGTGGTTGTGAGCGGGGTGGTGATTAAGAATACCTTCATCCCCGTCCTCCCCCTGGCTAGCCTGATTAAAACAGTGATCATAGCGAACGCACCGCCGTACTTTAGAGACAAGCTCCGGAGAAGGAGCTGTCACAACATGGTCGGCTTCTGAGTTTCCTGAGTCCTATCGATATGTTCCCGGTCGGCAATACCACTCAGGCATGTTATGCCTTCTGGAGACACGTTACAATGATCCCTAATTGCTACGATGAAGAGAGGAATTTCACGCTCACTTTTAAAATTTATCACTATGACTACAAGGTTTATGTCACCAGTTAGGGCATAAAATGTTTGAAGTGTGGATGGGAGGGACATCACATGTGTAACTGTCCAAAGGGAGAGAATGAGCGCTGGCTGCCGGCTGCTGTGGGGCAGGCAGCTGCGCCCGCAGGGGTACAGGCAACGAGTGCAATGGAGTCAGTAGTTGCAGCTACTCCCGCGGCTGTGGCGGTGTCCTCTCTCATCAACAGTGTCCCAGGCTCCGCGGTCGCGGCCTTGTGGGTTTCTGACTACTTTACCTACCGGGTCACTGACTGCCAACCTGAATCTGCAGAATAACACTAAGGATACAGGTGACAATGCAAAGGTTAAACAATCGGGGCCGCAATCCCTCTGGTGTCTTCAAATACTGCAGTCCTGATTTCGCAATCGCAGCCTTGTGAGTTACCAACTCCACCCCACACAGAATCACCGGGCATCAACCCAGAGGTCACAGGTGACAGTGCAAAGGTTAAATAGTCGCCGGTCATCAACCCAGAGCCACAGAATAACACGGGGGCTGAGAGGGCCACAAAGACAGTCGCCAGGATGGTTAAACAGTCGCTGGCTGCCAACCCAGAGCCACAATATAGCATGCAGTACATGGACAACAGCACAAAGAATGGACAGAGAGATTTGGTGAAGGCTGAAGGGGCCAGAGAGACAGCAGCCAGGGTCTGCTGGAGAAGGGCAAGGAGGATGACAATATTGTGATAGAAGAGGAATTATTAAAGGTAGCTTTTAGCCCTTATCACATATTGTTTTTAAACCATTTGTTGATTTGTTTGTCAAACAATTTGTTATTTAGGGAGATTTAAATTAAATTTAATGAATTGACTTTACCTGGAATGCACTAAAAAAATACATGAAGCACAGCAATCATTTTGGCAAACCACAATCATTATGCTATGCCAGTATTAATACATGGGACAATAACAGATTCAAATTTAATTATTTCTGTATACTGCTTCAAGTATAAGAATCTTTTTTGCACTTGTGATTACGATTACTTTTAGTGTCAGAATAAATAATTGTTCTTCATTACTTGTACATGCTTCTGTTGACTGATGTCATCAGCATGCTCACTGGATGTCTAGATCAAATTCTTCATTTTACTTGATTTTATGTCACAGTATTTGCTTTTATTTTTATGAAACTCCAGCGGACTTACAGGCATTGTGCGGGGTGATGCTCCGGGAACATTGCCAGCGCATCGCAGAGCCACACAAAAGATGAACAACTACGCACACATACACTCACAGCCACAACCAACAGTGTCTGGATTCAAGTTCTCATTGCACAGAAAATATATCATCGCAAAAAGAGTCTAAGTGAATTCTGAGAGATAAATAATTAAATATATTATATGACGTAACAATCATATTTATTTAACACATTATTTTCCCCCAATCACACTATGTTTATAAGAATGTAGCCGCAAGAGGACACAAGCCAGTGTCTTATTGTGCCGGTCCCAAGCCCGGATAAATACAGAGGGTTGCGTCAGGAAGGGCATCCGGTGTAAAACTTTTGCCAAATCAAAGATGTGAATCAAACCTATGACTTCCATACCGGATTGGTCGAGGCCCGGGTTAACAACGACCGCCATCGGCGCTGTTGACCTACAGGGTGCCGGTGGAAATTGGATTACTGTTGGTCGAAGAAGGAGAGGAGGAAAGTGCGTTCGCTCGAAGAAAGAGAAGAGGAACACCAAGAGTATAGGACTAAGAGTAGGGACGTTGAATGTTGAAACTATGACAGAAAAAGGTAGAGAGTTGGTTGACATGATGCAGAGAAGGAAGGTAGACATACTGTGTGTACAGGAGACCAGGTAGAAAGGTAGCAAGGCTAGAAGTTTAGGAGCAGGGTTCAAGTTGTTCTATCATGGTATAGATGGGAAGAGAAATGGAGTAGGAGTTATCTTGAAGGAGGAGTTTGTTAGGAATGTCCTGGAGGTAAAAAGAGTGTCGGATAGAGTGATGAGTCTGAAGCTAGAAATAGAAGGTGCGATGTTCAATGTTGTTAGCGGGTATGCTCCACAGGTAGGATGTGAGCTGGAGGAGAAGGAGAAATTCTGGTCAGACTTTGATGAAGTGATGCAGAGCATGCCTAGAAGTGAGAGGGTTGTCATTGGAGCAGACTTCAATGGACATGTTGGTGCAGGAAACAGAGGTGATGAGGATGTGATGGGCAGGTTTGGTATCCAGGAGAGGAACGCAGAAGGACAGATGGTAGTTGACTTTGCAAAAAGGATGGAAATGGCTGTAGTGAATACTTTCTTCCAGAAGAGGCAGGAACATAGATAACATAGATAAGAGTGGCGGTAGGAGCACACAGGTAGACTACATCTTGTGTAGACGGTGTAACCTGAAAGAGATCAGTGACTGCAAAGTAGTGGTAGGTGAGAGTGTAGCCAAACAGCATATGATGGTGGTGTGTAGGATGACTCTGGTGGTGAGGAAGATCAAGAGGGCAAAGGCAGAGCAGAAGACGAAATGGTGGAAGCTGAAAAAGGAAGAGTGTTGCATGACTTTCAGCAGGGAGTTAAGACAGGCTCCGGGTGGTCAGGAGGTGCTTCCAGATGACTGGACAACTACGGCTAATGTGATCAAGGAGACAGGTAAGAGAGTACTTGGTGTGTCATCTGGAAGGAAAGTAGATAAGGAGACTTGGTGGTGGAATGAGGAGGTACAGGAGTGTATACAGAGAAAGAGGTTAACTAAGAGGAAGTGGGACACTGAGAGGACTGAGGAGAGTAGACAGGAGTACAGGGAGATGCAGCGTAAGGTGAAGGTAGAGGTAGCAAAAGCCAAACAAGAAGCTTATGATGACTTTTATGCTAGGTTGGACAGTAAGGAGGGAGAGACTGATCTATACCGGTTGGCAAGACAGAGAGATAGAGATGGGAAGGACGTGCAGCAGGTTAGGGTGATTAAGGATAGGGATGGAAGTCTATTGACAGGTGCCAGTAGTGTGATGGGAAGATGGAAAGAGTACTTTGAAGAGTTGATGAACTTGGAAAATGAGAGAGAACAAAGACTAGAAGAGGTGACTGTTGTGGACCAGGATGTAGCAAAGATTAGTCAGGATGAAGTGAGGAGGGCATTGAAGAGGATGAAGAGTGGAAAGGCAGTCGGCCCTGATGATATACCTGTAGAGGTATGGAAGTGTCTAGGAGAGGTGGCAGTAGAGTCTCTGACTGGGTTGTTCAACAGGATCTTAGATAGTGAGAAGATGCCTGAGGAATGGAAGAGATCAGCTCTGAGCCCCTTCTTGTTCGCTATGGTGATGGACAGGCTGACAGACAAGGTTAGACAGGAATCTCCATGGACTATGATGTTTGCAGATGACATTGTGATCTGTAGTGAGAGCAGGGAACAGGTGGAGGAGAAGCTAGAGAGGTGGAGGTTTGTCCTGGAAAGGAGAGGAATGAAGGTTAGCCGCAGTAAGACAGAGTACATGTGTGTGAATGAGAGGGACCCAAGTGGAAGAGTGAGGTTACAGGGAGAAGAGATCAAGAAGGTGGAGGATTTTAAGTACTTAGGGTCAACAGTCCAGAGCAATGGAGAGTGTGGAAAAGAGGTGAAGAAGCATGTAAAGGTAGGATGGAACGGGTGGAGGAAAGTGTCAGGTGTGATGTGTGATAGAAGAGTTTCAGCTAAAATGAAATGAAAGGTGTACAAAACTGTGGTGAGACCAGCGATGTTGTTTGGTCTAGAGACATTGTCACTGAAGAAAAGACAGGAGACAGAGCTGGAGGTAGCAGAGATGAAGATGCTGAGGTTCTCTCTGGGAGTGACCAGGAATGATAGGATCAGGAATGAGTACATCAGAGGGACAGCACATGTTAGAGGCTTTGGAGATAAAGTCAGAGAGGTCAGACTGAGATGGTTTGCACATGTCCAGAGGAGAGATAGTGAATATATTGGTAGAAGGATGCTGAGTTTTGAACTGCCAGGCAGAAGGCCTAGAGGAAGACCAAAGAGGAGGTTTATGGATGTAATGAGGGAAGACATGAAGGTAGTTGGCGTGAGAGAAGAGGATTCAAAGGACAGGGCTAGATGGAGGAAATTGATTCGCTGTGGGGACCTCTGAAGGGAAAAGCCGAAAGGAAAAGAAGAAGAAGACACTATGTTTATAAGCATATAATGGGGAAGTCAGCTGTGAAATTTTTCATAGTTTTTGGGTCACCGGCGGATTTGCATTTTGTTAATATAACAAAATTAACTGAATTATGGACTCTGACTTTAGACAATAAAACCAGGTCATACTGTTATTAGGATTGTGATAGTAAGCAGCAAGGTGGATTACATCTAATGACCACTGGTAAATTGGTGAACCAAAAGCTAAACAAGGCAGTCAGAGACTTCAATTTCCTGCGACAACCCTGAATTAAATTTTTTACCCTTTTTGCACCCTCAAGGATACAAAAGTCGTAAATTGACATTGACCAAATTTTCCAAAAGTGAAGGTCACCATCACGTGTTGTGCCTCTGGCTTCCTGAAAATGTTGCTTATTGTTTTGTGATTATATCTCATCAGGTTTCAGAGATGTGTACCTAAAAAGATATAAAAGTGAGAATTTGACCTTGACCTAGTTTTTCAAGGTCAATGTTGTGATATAATTGTCATCCCCTAGCATGAGATATGTGCAAAAAAATGTACAAAACTGGAAACTTGACCTTTACCTAGTTTTCTCAAGGTCAAGGTCATTGTCTCATTTTCAACCCCTTTGCTGCCCGAGTAATATCTGCAACGGTTGTGAAGATATTTGGTGGACGGACAGACGGACGGACGAGAGAGAACACACAAACACTGACAATTACAATACATTACAATACAATACACTTCGCAGGATGTAACAAGGGGCACTCTTATCTTTTGGATTTATTTGAAAATGAGCCCTTATTCATAGCCTCCTCTGTCTGTAGACCAATTCTTCTTTTTAGATCAGCAGCTGCCATTTTCCCTCAGACATACGGTAGGAGCTCAAAATAAGATCAAAGAAAAACCATGCACTATACCATCAAAGAAAGAAAAAAAGAACACCATTAGTGTGTATAGCATAACAAAGGTTACACACTATAAAGGCACAGCAGAGACCTAAGAAAATATTAGCAGACAGCTAAATGGATGATCACCTTCCTGAGACACAGGAAGTCAGTGATTATCTGTGATCAACTGCTGATTGAAAATACACAAATTGGATGAGTAAAATTAATGTGTAGCTTTGGACATATGCGGATGAAGCCTTTTAATATCAACGTTCATGTAAAGACTACCATGTGCTGTAACTCCCAAAGGCCTGCACCAACATGAGCAAGGAGAGGGATTTGAATTTTAGCGGAAGCCGAATGCCTGCAGTAAGCTCTGCTTCCTGAGGGAACCACCACTGCAGTGATGCTCAAAGCAGAGAGATGATGCAGCATGTTTTTTGGGTTTTTTTCTACAGTGAGGTAATCCCCTCTTTTGCCATGCTACTGGTTAAATCAGTTGAAGACAGTGGTGTCAGGCTGTCCTGTGTCTTGTGATATCTTTCCAACCTGTAGGATGATGTTTCATGGTGTGTTTTCCCAAGTAGCCTTCATAACAAGGAACCTCAAACCACCTGCTATGACAATACAAGAAAATGATGCTACTCTTTTACTACTTGGGTTAAAGCAAAGTTTCAAATTAATAAAAGATTATGAAATAAATCCTTAAATAGATTTGATTATCATTGCATCATTTACTGCTGGTTGATGAGATTGAAACATAAATATTTAAATGTCAAATTAAATCCACTAAGGACCAGAAAGCAAAGAAATAACAACCCTATCTTTAAATTACCTCACGATAACACATTTTGGAGACTTCAGATTTGCTTAAAAATGGCAGAACTACTGCATGTCACAGTTTCATAATTGTTCCAAGCTTCTGTTGTAGAGTAACTGAATTGGTGAGGGAAGTAAAAACATATTTTACCTTTTCTATGACTCGCTCCCATGCAGAGCCCTACATTAATAGACAAGGGGATAGTAAACTGGTCTAAATTACTAGATGTCACAAAAACAGCTGTAACAAAAACCTTTCTTTATGCCATGTGTTTATTGCACTGAACTAAACAGTGCGTAACAGTGCGCATGCGCAAGCAGGCTGCTGTTTGTCTGCTCTGAGCGAGCATGTTGTGCTTAATTTTGCGTTTTTTCTATGTTTCTGTGTAGATTATTTGAACATAAATTTAGATAATGTATATCACTAGGCTAGTGTACTCCAGGGATAACTTGATGTCTATGAGGGTCAAAGGAGACTCAGCAAAACGCGATCTCATCCCCGCTGAGCTCCGACGGAGATATCGCGGCTGCAGAGCGGGTCACGTTGAAAGGGCTAGACTAACGGCTAGAGCCGTTAGTCTAGCAATGGGGACTTAGAAAAACTAAATTTATCGAATGTTATGGAGCGTGCCCTGACGGGAAGTGATGCAATCGTAGACATTGGGGTGAACCCAGATCAAAGCCGATAAAGCAAGCGACAACGTAACAAGCCAACATTTTCGCTATTATTTATCAGGATATCGCCTACAATCATGTCATCATCATCAGATACTGAGTGCGAGTTCCCTGTGCACCCACCTGGGGGGTAATTACCCTGGATAATTACCACCCGATGTATACGGAGGATGGGAGTTTGGACATCTAGGGACTCATCCCAGGTGGGTTCATCTGAATCACATTCTGACAGAGATATCCAACTAGTTATACTGTCCGATTCTGGTTTAGTGTGTGTATGGAAAAGTTAATCACGCTACCTATACTAACGCACTAACCCAGGGGTATTCAATTAAGAGTCACAGAGGTCCAGTTGTAAAAATGTCCTCTTAGTGAAAGGTCCGAACCCAAGTCCAGTTTGTGTCTCATAGCCGGCCCCTATGTCCACATTATCATTTTTGATCAATTTTCAATGCAGGATATGTTTAACTGAGTGCACAGCT
Organism: Antennarius striatus; assembly: GCF_040054535.1. Taxonomy (NCBI): domain Eukaryota; kingdom Metazoa; phylum Chordata; class Actinopteri; order Lophiiformes; family Antennariidae; genus Antennarius; species Antennarius striatus. Next base: position 16,578,324 of record NC_090779.1, read on the forward strand.
AGCTCTTTTACCTCACCATAAATAAAAGTAGACCCAGGCATATACATTTCCAAGCCTTTATGTTTGATTGAAGAACACACAAACCTCAGAATTAAAAGTAAAGTGCAAAAAGAGCTGACTAATTTTTTTTCTAGTAAATTAAAGACACCCCAGCCTAAAGAACTGAAGGCCTACACCTCATGTAAAAAAAACATTAACATGTTCAGAAAGCATAAATAAAAGCTGGCTCTTTCAGGGGAAAACGCAAACAGAACTTTCTTCATGAGAGAAAGGGGCATGTGGCCTGCCAGTAATTTACTTGTACACAAGTAACCTTGTGGTGGTGGTCATCTTGTGGTGGTCTGTTGTGAAAAAGACCACTGGACTTTGTCAGCATCTCTTTTATTGCTGCATGTACTGTATGACCTCTCCTCGTGTGTGTTTCATAGCGGTGTTACACTCAACAAAGAGCTCCTTATCTTTGTGAAGGAACCTGACACAGACACAAGCTACAACTCCTCAATGGCCACAGATATGCATGGTATCTCTGAATAGGTGGATCAAGCTGTTAATATTTCTGATTTTCTGGTTGCTGTTGAAGCTGACATTATGAGTTTTTCCACACATCTCATCTTTCTGTTTTCCCTTAAACAATTTGTCAACAACAGCTTTTAAGCACTTTTCACAAGTGTCCCATCACTAAAATATGTTTTATGTTGCCCCAAAATCCATAATGCCTCAAGTGAACATTTGTTTGCATTTTTCTCGGTTATTTTGCCCTCAGCTCGGACTTAAGGGGATAATTCTGCGCAAAAGCTCTGTGCTTTGTTTCATAGTGGTGCTTCACGTTATTAATTAATTACCATATTGGCCCGAATATAAGACGACCCTGATTATAAGAAGACCCCCTCTTTTTCAAGACTCAAGTTTGAAAAAATACTTTTTGAAAACCAAATTTAATTTTTATACAGAAAATAATTACAGCACATCTGAAACAAATGATTATAACAATATATTCGAGAGAAAAAGCATGTTATTTTGCCTCATTCAAATCATGCAAAAACTGTCTATCACATTTTAATATCTGATGGGCATCCCGTCCTTTCATTTCTTGTCCACGTACGCAGAAAAAAAAAAAAAAAAAACATCCAATGAAACAATGCTTAGGAACCTCTGGTCGAGTTGGTTGAAACCCTTTAAAAATAAATCATTTTCAGACCTGACTTATAAGCCTCTAGGGACTGAGCGGATCTGAAGTGCCAGGGTAAGTAATCAAGAGTTAGGGAGCAGTTGCCCCAAAATATACTGTATCATTTTTAGTTTTTAACTTCGTCTTTGGGACAGAAAGGCAAAGCTGGTTGGATGATGTCAAAGCTTACACAAGTGCATGGATATGAAACAGGTCTATTAAATATTAAGGTATGTAGAGCTTTAAAAACCAAAAGCTTGTTTGCAGCAACATAATCACATGTAGGCTTCAGTCAGCGAAGCCAATATATATTTGTATTTTTCAGAAGATGACATGATCAACTCTACTGTGCTTCTACTGATTCACCTTGACATTCATTCTTGCAATCTTCCAACCTAACTCATTATCCCTGAAGATAAGTAACACAGACAAAAAAGGTAATCTGTAGAGAGGGAGGCAGGTCAGTACTTTGTAATAAATTATTTGGCACCCAACCCAACATGAAGATCTGCATATTTGTTTTGACACTGGGTTTCTATGCCAGATGTCGAATGTTTGGGTCTGCCTGCATTTCAAGTTGTGAGTTTGAATAGTTGTTTGTCACTAGGTATTAGTTCAGTGATGAACTGGCGACCTGTTCAGGCTGCACCTGTCCTCCAACTCAAACTCTGGAGAGATTAGCTCCAATCCCTGCAACCATCAAAATAGATTATAGAAAATGGATGAAATTAATGGACTTCATAAAAGCATCACTTTAGTAGTAGCAGTTTAGTAGTGAAGTGCAAGTGGCCAGATTTTCTATGGAAGGTTTAGAGTTGATGAAATATTGCATAAACATTGCATCCAAAAATTCAAGTTTGAATCTTGGTGTGTTCCTGTTCCTCTCTATTACCCTGTGAGTCAAATGTTATTTTTAAGAAAATAATTAGCTTTGCGGCGGCACAGTGGCGCAGTGGTTAGCGCTGCCGCCTCACAACACGGCGGACCCGGGTTCGAGTCCCGCTCTGTGCGGAGTTTGCATGCTCTCCCCGTGTCTGTGTGGGTTTTCTCCGGGTTCTCCGGCTTCCTCCCACCTCCAAAAGCATGCACTTCAGGTTGATTTGCCGGTCCCAAATTGACCGTAGGAGTGAGTGTGTGGTGTGTGTGAATGATTGTTTGTTTCTATGTGGCTCCGCGGTGCACTGGCGTCGTGCCCGGAGTGTCCCCCGCCTCACGCCCTGAGACTGCCGGGATAGGCGCCGGCTCCCCCACGACCTGCGTTTGCGGATTAAGCGGGTTAGAAGATGAATGAATGAATGAATAATTAGCTTTGTTGACTATCAACACCCATTACTACTTCCAACAGGGAGAACTGACCTAATTCTTATCTTCTTCTTAGCTTGGCTAACAATGTAATATGGTTGTAAAACTTTTTTTTTTTTTTGTATCGGCAGTGGAAAGTGCGTAAATATGTAATGACGCCCATCACTGCTCGTGTGCCCAAACCTATTAGCAAATAGTCTTCTCCCACATAAATTGGAAATCCTTACACTTTACTTTGTAATGTATTTTTGTAATTTATAATATTAATTTTCAACTGCAGAAGAGTTAGAAAGATTTATTTCTCTGTCTGCATGAAATGATGCAAATGACATGTAAAATCAATCACACTACGTAGTGATTACAAAGCAAAATAATGTCTGTGTAAGCTATGAACTTGTCACCAATTCAATATTAAGGTATTTTTTAATTTTGATTTGCAGTGATGCTTTTAAATAAAAAAAAGCTTCACAAAAACATTTGTGATTCATTAAAAATCCCACACAAATAATTATTGAAAGAGCATCATTATCAAAGGTGTAGTTTGGGGTGTCTATTATTATTATTATTATGAATAATAATAATATAATAATAATAATAATAATAATAATAATATTACAATTTTAAAATATTTATATGAATATCAACATACATTTATCTTAATTTATCTTTTCATATTATTTGCACAAAAAGTACCTTACGATTTTTTACCTTTTTTTTTTTTGCTCTTAAAGGAATGGTCCTGCAAATGAAGGAATTATATAAAAGATGGTTATAGCTAAGACTATAGTACCAGTAGATTGTAACTGAAGGGATGCAGACATGTTTGAGAGTAAGGTTTGATACTGAAGTCCTGTATTATTAAAGGAAAACACAGTTTTCAATTGTCAAAGGGTGACATGTCTTGAATGTGTAAACAATCTTGTATGACTTACGGAATTGACCAGGGAAAACTAATAAACTGATGAAGTCAATGCCATTGGGGTTAGGGGAGCCATTCATCACACCCAGGGGACAAACAAAATAGAGTATGTGTAAATTAATGTGCTGAAGAGCCTCTGGCTTAGAATGATCATTTTTAGTCATGTTTTAATTTATTTTTTCAGTACTCTTAAAAACAGAACTAATGGCTTGGCCACAATAAGCTCAGGGAAAGGCCATAAACAGATTTTCTTAATGTTTCTTTATATTTTCTTGATGTCTGGTATTCACTATATATTGTATTTTGTATGCTATTTGGCCATGCATAGGACATTAAGCTATGCAACATATTCTCTGATGTTGAGTGGCTGTGTCTTATCTCATCTGCTTAAAGGGGTCCTATTATAAAAATCACATTTTTTTCAGGTCTCTACATATACATAGTGGTACTCCCTAACCCGGCCAACTTCTAGAATCCGGAAAACAAATGCTCCCTGCATCAATACATATTTGGAGATTTAGGAATTCATGGCCCGGGCCGAATCAAAACAATTGGATTTTGCTAGAGTGGTATTTGTGAAATCACAAAGGGTCGTGTTATGTGACAAGACTAAACCTTCTGAAACATTGTTACATACTGGGCCTGTTTCACGAAGGCAGGTGAACTTGGAAAACCAGGGATTTTGGTTTCACAAACGCTTTTCAGGGTTAGTTTTGTTAACCCAGATTAAGTTGACCCACAGTTTAACAGGCGCGACAACTGTAAAAAAAAACAAACATCATCAATGGTGCCTCGATTCGACGGCTCACCATGACGACGGACGAGAAATGCACCGCAGCGCTTTAAAGCAGTCAGAGTATAGATTTTAATTTATGCACATGAAGACTTTGAGGACATTTTCAGAAGAAAGACGGACAGCATTGCAGCTGCGAAGAAGAGGGAGATGGCGTGAGACCAAATCGCTGCTCGAATCAGTGCGTGAGTATAAATGTAGTCTGTTGCAATCAAGGTAAAATTTTGTAGCTAAACAGATTGAATAATACTCTATTAATTTATTTTATCCATGCAATCTATCAAGGGAGAAGCGCACATGTCAGCAGCTGAGAATGAAGTATAAAGTATAACATTGTTCACATAAATTAGACTTCTGCATCATCTCATTAGGGATCCTCATCTCATGTTTGATAGTGTACGGTACATGTTAAGTGGACGTTTGACTGTTCGGTTGTTTTATCGCCAACATAATGCTCTTGTCACACACATAAATGTGCTCTCATCTATATCAAGTTCTGTTAAATAAGGAAATCTATGTAAACGTTGAAATGTTATGTAAATAAAACAGTAAATTGGCATATGCACATGACAAAAACAGTTGAGAAAAAGAATATTCATACCATCGCGTATACCTATATTACCTAAGAATTGAAATCAAGAGCTGGCATCTAGCTCCTTTGCATGGTTTCCTTGATAAAGTAATATCCAAAACTGCTTCAGTTCATCAATATCTGTGGCATTGTACTGCTTGTAACTGCTTTAAGCATTTCAGTTTTTATTTCCTGTCTGTTTTAGTCACATGATACACACATAAGTTACTAATTGATAAAAAGAAAAATAATAAGAAATTGAAGAAAGCAAAGGTGGTCTAATACTTTGTGTTACTGATGGATCTCTTCCCATTGCTTAACATTATGGTGCAATACAGATTGACATTTACCATCAGCTGAAGTATTAACACCTTCTCATCCTTTTTTAATAGAGCATGGCTGAACAGTAGTAGAAAGATCCCAACTGGCCTAATTATCACAGTGAAATAGTTGCTCAGTAAACACCAACGGTTCATTCTGTTGAATTTGTATGCAACTATCTGTTTTAACGTCCTCCTCATGTATTACCTGCTATCTGTAAAGGAACTTCATCTAGATCTAGACGTACAGTATAAATACTGGAGCGCAAGTTAGAGATGGGTGATGGTCACAAGTGAATCATGTTAACTATTAGAACGTTAACTATTGTAACAATACAAAAACTAACTTTGTATTTGTAAGAGATAAAGATGACCAAATGAAATGAGTATTGAAGGTTTTTATTGCTCACTGTGGTGGTGATGGTGACTCTGAAATGATTCTGGCAGATGGTGTCTGTCACTGTTCTGCCATCCTGGATAGCAGGAATCATCCTGAGGTGACACAGGCAGTGGAAATGGGCTTTCAGCAGGCCTGTGGTCATCTCTACCCAGATTCTTGTCCTGCAATGAACCAAGTTGAATTTCTTTTGAGTACCTGGGTCAGAATAACGCGTGAGCAGCCTTGGTTGGCTTGGGTAACCCGTATCCCATATCAAAAAAAGCCATCAAACTTTCCTGTAATGTATACTGGATTCATTAGAGTGGATTAAACAATGGAGACAGGTGAATTATTGTGTAAATCTTTAGGTTACTGACCACATTACAGTCTGCTGCACAGGTAAGACTCATACAATCAGGAACAAACCTACACATGCACATCAGAAATGTAGCCTTCAGCATCAAATATGATCTAGACAGATCTTAGTGTATATCTGTGATGCAGTCTTTAACATGTTGAAACAGTAGTCAGTCTACATGTACCTTGATGGATATGATGTTAATGTGGGTACGATCTATGCAGACAATTACATTGGGAAATCCTAAAAGAAATATAAGTTACTAATCTAATTCTGAAGTTGCAGCACAATGTCATTAAGAGAATATAATTGCAAATTAATTTATCAGATTTCTACATCATTCACCTGCAATCCTTCCTCGTAAAACGGGCAAGCCATGTTTGCCTTCTAAAATACAGAGTTATTTTTAAAACCGAACGTCTGTCAAACTATGTCCGACAGAACCAGGAAATGAAGCCATGTGAGTGGCTGTGAAAGGGGGCAGAGCCAGAGGAAACCCTTGGTTAGTGGAATAAAACCTGCTTCTGACCAGGTTAGCTTCAGAGTCTATTACTGCGGCAACATACCTAGAATTTCAGTTTACCTCTCTTCATGAAACAGGCCAGGGTTACTGCTCTGACTCCTGGGTTAAGTAACCTCACTTTGTGTAACCGAAAACCCTGGTTTTTACCTAAACCTACTTTGTGAAATGGGCCCACTATCTCCCTGGCTAGTCAATACAGTACAGTGATATCTCTACTTACGAATGCCTGTACTTACGAAATTTTCTACTCACAAAGTTTTTCAGCTGGAAAATTTTACCTCTACTTACGAAAGAAATGTCGACTTAAGTAATGTAAAAACACAGTATCGGCTGATACTCGAATCTCCCACAGGTTCCTGAATACAACATTCTCATAGCTGCACTGCTATTGGCTATTACCTATTACGTATCTTCCTGGCATCCCATTGGCTAAGAGGGATGCCACTGCACCTCTGTGTGGAGCTACTGTAGATCGCTGCTTATGGAGTGTCTTTTGCATTCGGGCCTCGACCCGTGAGATAGTCTGATAGTTTTGCGCAAATATACTAACTTTTTGAGTAAATATTCACCATGGACACCAAGAAAGTGATGGAGAAAAGAGGAAAAAAAAGACTAAGAAAAATTTTTTTTTGTCCATACAAGCAAAGCAAGAGGTAATAGAAAAAGCGTGAAAAAGGGATGTTTTTGGTTGATCTCGCCAAAGAATATGGCCGTAATGCATCTGCAATTACCACGTTATTAAAACAAAAGGAAGTTTAAGGATTTTAAGGCATTGCGTGGGTGGTTGGAGAAGTTCAAAAGGAGGACTGGAATTCACTCTGTTGTTCGGTATCGTGAGATAGGAGCGCATGAACCAAAGAGGGCAAAAAACAATGAGGATAACAGTTAAAAGCTAGATGACCATCATTATTATTCTTTATTCTTTGTTTTTTACGTTATGCACAACTCTCCTTTATTGTGTAATAATCTAATCATAACATGTATTTGTTACATGTTTTGACGCATTTTTATGCTTTATAAAAAATTTATGTCGGAATTTTTGTGGGCTTGGAATGGATTAGGGCATTTGCATGGAAAATGCGACTCTACTTACGTAATTTTCTACTCATGTAATTTCTCCGGAACCAATTATTTCGTAAGTAGAGGTACCGCTGTGTTAGGGTTATTTTAAATCAAAATATTCTAAAATGACAGTGTCTGTATACATGCACACATCCATTGCTATCTATCCCTTGATGTGACATCTTTTAAATGAGGGTCGGGAGATTGCTTCCTCGTCAGGGACTGAGGAAACATATTAACAGGGAGGGTAGCAGTTACTCCACATGACATGGCACTTATGGTGGGTCGCGGCCCTCTGTGGCCTATGGCTGGGGAGGGGCTGCTTGACCTGGACCTGCGGCTCGACCTGCGTGGCCTCCTTGCCCCGTGCCCCTTGAGCCTGTCCCGTGCGCCCTAGCGGTGGTGGCCGTTGCCTCCTCTGGGTCCCTGGGTCAAATTATAAATTCAAAATCAGAAGATCGGATGTTTGTTTTCATCAAAAGCTTCTTTCTGTATTATATATATATATATATATATATATATATATATATATATATATATATATATATATATATATATATATATATATATATATATATATATATATATATTTTAGCATTGTTGTTGAGTAACTCATTTAAGAAATTCTGTTTCCTCCAAATGGATGGCTGTAGGCTTCCATTGGACACATGTGAATTTCAGCTGGTTGTCTTCTTGTACTAATTCAGTGTCTCAACAAGATAATATTAAAAGAACTCTCATCAACTCTTTTTTTTTTCTACAAACCCCACAGTTATTTCTTCTTTCCAGTAATGTTGTAATTTGTTCACTGGGACTTAAGACAGATTATTGGCTTTTGAAATGGATTTCTCAACCACTGCTTGTTAGAATATAGGATTAGTGTGCTACACTCTGTCCTATCCCATTATCAAGTCTCAGTCAGATATTGTTCTGTTTGCTTGTTTATTGCACCAACTTCATAAAGCTTGTGCTTCCAGCTTATGTATCCTTTTTACAATGTCAGAAGCAGCTGTTGAGATCACTGTAGAACTCAGACTATTTGTCATGGATGGGATCAGATACAGCTGAAAAGAGCAGGCCCTCCAAGAGAACAGTTTTGATTAATATGTGATCATGAATAGCTAATGAAGGTGTGCTCATGTGTGCGCATTCATAAATAGTAGTAAAAATAAAATTAAGTAGTAAAATAAAATTCAGGATTGGTAGACTGTATGTATGGTTGCAGCACTAAAACAAAAGGATGCAAATGAATTCTTAACCCCCCACCCCCCCTGCAATGAGCCTTGAATTCCTCCAAATATGGAGTTAGATGAGTAGTTGTAATAGAAAAAACACTATTCCATTTGGCAAAAACTTTATAAGCAGCCTGATCTATTGTCCGGGGTTCCCGCTTTGTGATTGCAACTGAGGCCCCGTCCACACGATGACAGATTTTTTTAAAAACTGAACTTTTTAAAAATGCATCGAAAACGATTCGCGTCCACATGACAGTGTTTTTAAAAAAATCTCCGTCCACACGTAAACGCAGCAGTGCGTTTTCAAAGACGGCTATAAGCATGTGGTGGCAGTATTGAGTCAAATTTGATCCAATTGGAATCCTCCGTGTTTTGTTGTCACGACAACGCAGACCCAGCGTTTTTAAAAAAATCCACCTCGGTCAGTGTTTTTAAAAAGTTGCGTTTTCGTTCCGGATATCTACGTTGTCGTGTGCCGGAAGGCGTAAACGCAACAGAAAAGTTGTGTTTTCAAAAAATCCGTCATCGTGTGGACGGGGCCTGAGTGTGACCGGAGCAGGAACCCGAGATGTTGTATTCTGTATTCAACTCTGACCACTGTACAATAAACCATTTGTTTGAACTCTGCGGGAAGTTCTATTAATTTTTAGCATGTAGCAATTGTCGCTGAGAGGGTGATTCTAACACTATTTACTAGAACAACGAATTTTAAGATCAGACAAATGGCTTCTAAACTTTGGTGGATTATGGCTTTTGCACCTTCAGTCTGTTGAGAATTTGATTTGAAAAAGTACCTCAAAAATTGCAAGAAAATATCTCATATTGAATATTTGGAATGGCTGTGGCTCATGTGGAAGCATAGCTATCGTGTATTTATCTCAGGGTTGCTGGTTCAATTCTCAGCCACTGAACAGAAACTTCCTCCAAGTGATTGTTTCTGTCAGGTTCAAGCAACCTAGAACATTTAAAACACACTCACAAAAAGGAGAAGACATGTTATATGTTTTACTCGCGAGGAGAACAAACAGAGATGTGCTCAGTTGCAGATCTCCAACCCATTCTCAACATGTCTCTGCCGAAACCTCTTTTTTATTCTCTTGGGGCGTTCCCTGTTTACATGATTTTTCTAAGGGATGGGGGGCAGTAGAACAACAGTACAGGTAGTCGTCATCTTACGACCTATGCGACTTACGACCGACCGACTTTACGACCACAATGTCCGAGCAACGCGGGCATTCCCTCCTGCCACAGTACTCACGCTCTGAGACTCCCGCACTCTCTTCAGTCACCACGCCACACACACACTGTTCAGTCACACTATGAGATCAGTAGCCCAGCCCACTACTGATGGGCTGGGCTGCTTGGGAGGCTGTGATGGAGAAATGTATGAATAGCGTATGGAAAAACTGTGTCAAGCGTTATGTGAACTCTTCTGCTGGATTTGAAAGTGACGAAGAACTTGATCAGATTCGGGACAAAATAGTGAAACTGGCAAAAAAAACCTCTCCTTGGAGTGTGAAGTGGAAGATATCGAGGAGTTGCTAGACAAAGAATCAGGAGAACTTACGAATGAAGAACTGATCGTGCTGGAAGAAGATTTTTTTTTAAGAAAGAGTGGAAGAAGAAGAGAGAAGAGAAGCAGAGAAAGAAGAGGAGGAACCAGAAAAAAATGTTCACCACCAAAGGCTTGTCAGAAGGCTTTTCCCTATTAAATAAACTCCGTGCACACTTTGAAGAAATGGACCCAAACATAGAAAGATTTGCAAGGATTGAACGGATGGCAAACAACGCTTTCCGTCCATATCGTGAAATTTATGAGGAGAAAAAGAAACAAACAACTCAGACAAAGCTCACAATATTTGTGAAAAGATCGTCTCCCGCTCCCACCAACCTACGCGCTGCTGATGATCCCCCCAGCTGATGATCCGGACGACCCACAGCCAAGCACCAGCGATGCTGGATTGAATTTTTACTTAAGAGTCGATTTACGACCAATCGCGGTTGTAAGTCGACGGCTACCTGTAATACAACACTTGCGGCATGATGCCATAATAAGTAATAATTCTTCGTTTCACAGCATCTTCTCCTTAAAAGACAACAACCAGGCACATTCCTGACTAGCAGTTCAGAGCTCATGCCCTGCTCAAGGGGGCCTCTGTCTCCCTGAAAAAATAACTCAATACATAGCAAGACATTTACACACAGATATAAACATTTATATGGTCATGCTATGTAGTACAAATAATAAAGGAATATAAAAGAGTAAATATGAGATAACTTATATACATTATTCTAACGTTTCCCTCCTGTGTATCACATATTTGCTCAAATCCTCACATCACTGTATCAATTTCTTCATAATGATATTCAGCTGCCAGTTCATTTTTATGAGCACAAACACGTTTACACTCGGAGATCATGTTTATACGTCTAACTCATAATCCTCACTGTCATCGTCGTAGCCATCAGGAGCGAGCAAAGGATACATTTGAGCCATGCTTTCTTCCATAGGTGAAATAGCTGTGGTGATCAAACGGTTAACAAGAGAACGCAGATAAGGTACACAACATCCACACAAAGTCACAATATCAGCGAGAACTGCAATTGAAACCAAAACTGAGGTCATTAAGGCTCCATGCTTGCCAAAGGCATTCATCCACGAATCCCAAATGGATGTACTGACTCCAGAGTGCTCCTTCATTTTGCCATTGAGAGTCCTAAGTCCCTCCATAGCCTTTGTGAGGCTTCCATCAGCGCTGTGTTCTTGGGGATGAAAGTGCAACACCCCAAACATAGAGCAAACCTCTCCCTTCTCCGCCAACATGTCCATGTCTATTCTATTCTGAAATGCCATGAGGGAGATTGCTGATAGCTGATTGTAAACATCCTCAAACCCACTCTGTGTCCAGTTCCCCAACATAATAGTGGATGCAATTGATGTCTACGTTCCTATTAATTGTACACCACCAACAAAACAAGGACTCAAACCCTCCTGCTACCTGATCAGCTAATCTGTGGCACCAATATAAGTAAGATCATTACCAAAGAGTGAAGTTTTTGGTTTATGTATAATTGGGAAGTTCTCTCTATCATCTAACTCAACAACACTATCAGCAGACCTTTGTTACAGTCCGTCGCCCCCACCCCACCACCAAATATCAACTCTTACACCAGTTTGTTGTGTAGAATTGTTCATTTTAGGTTAGTCTGTTGTTTCCATAGCATCTGCACACAACAACAGGGTAAATAAGGGTCAGATTCCTGGGGCCAGGCCCACAGCAGTAACCCCCAACAGGATGTGCTGAACAGTGTGGCGTTTGGGACGTGCCAGAAACACCTCCCTAGGGCGGTGTCCCGGAGGCATCCGCACCAGATGCCCAAACCACCTCAACTGACTCCTTTCCACGCGAAGGAGCAGCAACTCTACTCTGAGCCCCTCGCGAACAGCACCAGGGAGACACCAGCTATCCATCTGAGAAACCCCATTTCAGCCACTTGTATCCGCGATCTCGTTCTTTCGGTCATGACCCATCGCTCATGACCATAGGTGAGGGTAGGAACGAAGATTGAACGGTAGATAGAGAGCTTTGCCTCTCGGCTTAGCTCCCTCTTTGTGACAACAGTGCAGTAAAGCGACTGCAATACTGCACCTGCTGCCCCAATTCTCCGTCCAATCTCAAGCTCTATTCAGTTTTAGGTCTAATTTGTACAGGTAGGGTTCCTCTTGTTAATCCAACATCAGTGGAACCCTTAGACCATAATTTCTTTGGTATGTCTCTTAACAGCTCTTCATCTTCTATAAGCACGAACAGTCAATGCCTAGAGACAAGATTTTCAGTGTGCATGTGCATGCCTTTTTGCACTGGGATTGCCAGAACAATGCTTTTCTGGTCAGCCCAGTGGCAGCACTAGTATCCATTGTACCAGAGGTGTGTTCCCAATCAACTACTTTTTCACCTTTTACCACCATTTTACCCAAATCTCTCCATTTTTCTGTGTTGCTTTTGTACAAAGCAATATAAGGTACTGTCCACACTTTAAACAGTCTTACTGTCTCTAGTAACAACAGTTTTACTGCTGCAGCTGCATTACCCTCTCCATCTGAATAGACATAAGTTACTGTGACTTTTGCTGGTGTAGCTTTAGTTGAACTCTTTCATAATTTTCATCAGGACCTGGTGTGGCTTTGTACCAGAGTGTGATGTGCAGACCCTCCTCTGACATTGTGTCCTGTAGTTTTGATATCATCTTTTTTTTGAGAAGTTTCCAATCTTTACACTTCAGTGTATTTTGGAGTTTTATTTAGCTTATTCCTTGCCCCATTTATAGAAAATTTAGTCCAGTCTGTCAACACCTAGGGTGTTCTAGAAACTGATTTTCTATCAGTAGGGCAGCAAATCAATTTTCTGTTGTGGTAATTCTCACTTCAACTCTTTCGAGTGGAGAATTATTGCCTTTGCATCCACACCAGTCTGCTGCTTATGATACTACTGTTTTGGTATGAAATAAAAATATCTAGTGGTATTTTATTTCTATTCACACTCTCACTCTCCCACACACGTTTTGTTTTACGGAATTCAAGCATCTATTTTGCAGGACTCCGCCGTCCTCTATTTTACACGGAATTTGTCGGACTCCGCCGTCCTCTATTTTACATGGAATTTGTAGGACTCCGCCATCCATCGTTACCTGCTAGTGACTAGTATTTTCAGGGTTTTTCTTTTCACTTTGCGCAATGACCCTCAGTCATTCACTTATTCTTTAAACAAACTTCAACTCACCACTGTCGTCTTCCCTCTCTTGAAATACCGTCAACCCGTGGATCCCAGCTGGTGATTTGGAGGCCGGTCCTGGAAACGATCTGACAGGCAGCTCCTAGGCGAGCCTGCCGTGGCCATGGTCTTTCCAATGTCCTTGTCACCTGCTGGAATCCTTAGGTATATTGGCATCCGGCTGGAAGGACCAAATTAATGTCAGGTTCAAGCAACCTAGAACGTTTGAAACACACTCACAAAAAGGAGAAGACAACAGTTATATTTTTTACTTGCGAGGAGAACAGACAAAGATGTGCTCAGTTACAGATCTCCAACCCATTCTCAACATGTCTCTGCCGAAACCTCTTTTTTATTCTCTGTGGGTCATCCCTGTTTACATTATTTTTCAAAGGGATGGGGGTCAAAAAAACAACAGTAATACAACACTTGTGGCAAGATGCCATAAAAAAAAAGATGCCATAAAAGAGTAATACTTCTTTTTTTTACGGTGTCCTCTCCTTAAAAGACAACAACCAGGCACATTCCTGACTAGCAGTTCAGAGGTCATGTCCTGCTCAAGGAACCTCTACTATCACTCTGGTGTTCCCCTCGCTGATGTTGTCTCCCTGAAAAAATAACTCAATACATAGCAAGAAACACTCAGAAAGAATTATAAAGAAACATGTATATGCTCATGCTATGTAGTACAAATAATAAAGGAATATAAGAGTAAATATGAGATAACTTATATACATTATTCTAACACTTTCATTGGTCTGTGACTTAGACTTGGGTTATGGTATGTCTATGCTGTCTTTTATGATAATTCTTAAATAACAATTTTAGTGAGAATGGTTGCATGCTGGCTTGAATGCAAAGTGATTTGAGACAACCTGCAATGATGATTGAAGAGATTTAAACATTATATACATGCTATCTGCTATTTTGCTAGCTTGACAGCATTCAATTTTAATCACGCACTCCATCACTCTTTTCCATCACTACTTTTCCATCACTCTGTCTCAGTAATTTTCCACACAATTGAACTCATTTAATTTGACACACACACACACACACACACACACACACACACACACACACACACACACACACACACACAATAACAATATAGGACATAGGCGGTATCAGTTCTTTATTCACAGGATGAACCGGAACCGGAAACCACATTCCAACGCCCAGGGACGAAGGGCGGCTGAACATTCGTCACGGTCTATTTAGACCAGAAGACTTAATATCATTTAATGCAAATTCCTTATCTGAATTGTATAAAAAAACACTGAGCAGTGAAAGAGAGTGCTCTTACCTGAGCTGTTGTGAGGCCCGTTTACTGCAGGCATTCAGGGACACTGGAATGAGCCCGGATATCTGTATTAAACTTGTATTAAACAGGATTAAATCTCATTAACTAATGGAGTGCACTCGTAGATCACTACCATATAAAAAGTAGTGATACAATCAAAATGAAAAGAAACAAAGGCAACAACATATCAACAAAGGTAATTCAACAAAGATGACATGTTTTCAATGAAATGATTTTGAAGAGCAACTTAAAAGTAATCACAGATTCTTCAAGCCAGAGCTTGTCACACGGATATGCAAAATTGAGGGGCCAATACCACAAAAGCCTAATCACATATGCTCATCAAGTATCTATCTATCTATCTATCTATCTATCTATCTATCTATCTATCTATCTATCTATCTATCTATCTATCTATCTATCTATCTATCTATCTATCTATCTATCCATCTATCTATCTTCCTTGAAATTCTGAGATTGGGATCAACAACAAGACATCACATTATATCCACAGTGAGAGGATGGACTTTTTGGGTCACAATTCAGGCGATTCATCCTTTAAAGAACACAAAAAATAGCTCCAGTCCATACGAGGGTCTTTTGGACATATACTCGTTTTTATCATTCAAGACTACAGTGCAAGAAATAAAGACAAAAGCAGTAGTTTACAAGTTGCCTGCATGGCAACAAACAGACTACATGCTGCAAATCTTGTTCTAAATGTAAATCCTTGGGATTAAAAGTAGATTCTTACATGCAAAGCCATCAGTTGCAATAGAACACTAATTTTCAGGTTCATATGGTATCAATTATATTATGTGAAAAAGCCAAACACTGTTTGATTTCATTACAATAATACATGCTGAAACATTGTGTTTGCCCAGGAAATTAAAGCAATTTGAATCTTTGGATTTCAATTGTAATCTGATTTGTTTTCAATTGATTTGTAATAGCAAAATAAATGACTTTTCCATGATTTCTCAAGCATGCTCAGTTGTTCCACCGTTGTATTAGCACTTGATGGTATCTGTGGAGAAATCTAGAATTCAAAACAATTTGCGTAATAAGAAAATGACTCTTTTTGACTTGTCAAAGTATGATTGTAGCCGCAAGAGGGCACAAATGTAGCGGCAAGAGGGCACAAGCTAGTGTCTTATTATGCTAGTCCCAAGTCTGGATAAATACAGAGGGTTGTGTCAGGAAGGGCATCCAACGTAAAACTTTTTCCAAATCAAAAATGTGAATCAAATCTATAACTTCCACACCGAATTGGTCGAGGGCCGGGTTAACAACCCACAAAATATTACCCAGTCAATGTATATCAAAATATGCATTCACAATCAAGTGCCTTATAATGCAAGAGCACCTAGATTTTAGGTGCAACAAAGGTCATTTTATGCTATAAGTTCATTTAGTAGTTATCAAACAATTGTTCATGTTTCTTCAGGCAACAGAAGGACTGCAATGGTCGGAAAAATAATAATGCAGTTATTTCACTAAAATAATAATCAGGGACTCAGCCCGGCTCCTATGAGGTGAAAACTTGAAAAATACATATTATGCTTTAATGAAGCCTTTTAGTATTTGGAAGTTAAATTAACCACTTCTTGAATTACGTGTGACATCAACACGCACTGTAGAAGTGAGTTAAAAATGTGCTACTAATGCTAAATGCTACCAAATAAAAGAGGAGAGATGTGTAGTTTTTTTAAATTGAATGTGAGAAAGGAAATAGAATCAGTGATGTCTCATAGTTTCTACACTGACCAGAGAAGCCATCCATCCAATGGAACCCCAACTCATACCTGTAATGTACAGTGGTGACCATCGTCTCATATTTCATAATCTGCACTCTCTCTTGTGTCTCTTAACTGTTATGAGCCTGGGGCCTGTTTCCACCTGCTCAATATGACTGACCGTCTGAGTGATTGGCCCATTTATTCCCCCAGTGCATCGATTTTGTCCTGACATAGCTGCAACCCCTCATCTTAGAGCCCTACCTTGGACATATTCCTTTAATAGTGCTCTCTCATGTCAAAATTCTGAATAGATGGGATCCATAACAGTAACATGTCTATGCTTCTTACTTTATCAGATGCCAGCCTGTTATGGATCCTCCCAACATTACATTAGTGATTGGTGTCTATGCAATGAAAATGTGTGTAGACAGAATGCATCAGTGAATCATTGATTAATTTTGACCCTGCTTTAGAGATTTATTAACTCTTACGCTGTTTTTCTTGTCATTGCCCCAGTGTGTGTCAACCCACAGATGAGTTATATAGAAAAAAAACTCTACCTTGCTGTCATCTCCATAGCTGCAATACTGTATACATTGTACATATTACACATTCCTATTTTTACTTAATATATTACAAAACTAATGAGTATTTAGCAACACCGAAGTAAAACACTATGAGTAGATCTCAATCTGGACAATGTTGGGTGTGGAAGAGACAGAAAAGCTTAAACAAAGAAAGAGTTGGTTGCTCAGTACTTTTGTGTCTTTAGAAATACCTGTAAATACACAGATTGACTTCTGTGTAGGACAGCATTGACATAGAATTAGACACCATCACTCATGTCAACATCGGTCATTCAGTTGGACTATGCTAATTAGATCCACAAATCTCAAAAGACTCTGCTAATTACCACAACATATAAAAGACTAATACGCAAATTATGTCTACGCTGACCCCATGGTAATTTCATTTGCGGCACTCCCATCCTTTTTGACCAGTCCAAGCACGGGTACCATGACAATAGCAATAGAGATGTGACTAAAGGCAGTTTGACCTTGTTTAGGATAAACAGCCATGGCTTTTGCCCCTGTATAAATACTGTCAACGAAAGAGTTCATTTCTAGTACATGTACTCACATATTTAAGGTACATAATTCCCTCTGACCACATACAGTTTGATTGTATGCTCTCAACCTTAACACATGCTTGCTCACCAAGTTATCTAGTTAATCCAGACAGTTCCACTTAAGTTCCACTTCCACCTCTGGTTCACCCTTCCCGAGGTAAATCCTTGCAGACTCAACTACCCTCCCACCCCAGTGTGTGTGTGTGTGTGTGTGTGTGTGTGTGTGTGTGTGTGCGCGCGCACGCATTCTTTTGTGGATTAAAGCTTGGAACTGAATTTGACTGCAACTTGGTAGAATGCAATTTTTTTGTGGAAATATGAATAAAGATGTTTTACTTTTTCTGAACTTGATGTCACTCCAGGAAGGAAATATGAATAAAGATGTTTTACTTTTTCTGAACTTGATGTCAACTCCAGGAAGAGTCATTACATATAAAATTGAAAAGGGATCATCAGAGAGACTTCTCTGCTGTTCCACAGCAGATAAGTCATTTTTGACCTGAACAGTTAATAACAGGTACACTCAGATATTTTTTTTTCTTCTTTCTTTGTTCGTTTCATTTTGACATGTAAAAAAGAATATGCAAATCAACATAATGTCTGAAAATAACTTGTCTTAATGACAGAACAATAAACCCATAGCAAAAACAAGGTGCATTGTTGTTACATAAAGTTTACTTCAATAATTTAAATTTTCCTGTTTAATTATGTCCGTCATTTTTGAAAAAAAAAAAAAGTTTCAATCCACAGTACATTGCAATGAATGTAAATTGAAATGAATATTTTTAGTAGAAAATGAATTATAGATCGTATTTCTTTATGCAGTCAAGGGAAATTTTAATATTCTGACTGAGAAAAATAATCTAGTTCACCAAACCAACAAAACAGAAAATGGTACTGACTCTTATTACTGTCAACAGGGCCAACTCAGGCCTCCCTGGAGCCCTAGACAAACTGTTGCTATCTGTCATGGTCATGACAACATTTGAAATGCCATTTTGACATGGGCCTCTAGCGCCCTTGGGCAATCTGGGAAGCCTATGCAGCTGGCATGGTGTATCAACAAGACATCACTGAAAGGAAATAAATGTATGGGTCAGGACGCAGGAGACTTTCTGCGCAGATATGCATGTAAGATGTGCATGAATGATCATATGAGAATAAACATGAATATATAGTCATATATCTACAGTACATACAGCATGTATGGTTTCATATATATATTTGAATAAGCTCACTTGAAAACCTCACACTGTTACGCTGCCGGCGTGTACCCGGATGTTCAGGCCAATAACCGAGTTAGCTCCGGTCTTCACATTTGTCCATGTCTTTCACTTATGGAGCCGTTTTGGCTTCGTCAAACATAGCAGTTTATAGTCTTCAATTGTGACGGACCTCACGTTGTAGTGTGGGGAACCCCGATGCTTTATTCACCAGGACTGAACTCACAAAGGCTGGACTGTAACGCCGAAGCAGCCTTTGTCTTCGCGTGCATCCGTCCCACACACACGGAGCCGCTACGGCTTTGTCGGACACAGCGGTTTGTTTACTTGTAATGGCCAAGAAAAAAAAAAGAAAACAAACTAAGTCTGATATTATTGTTATTATTGAATTTCCATGAATTCCCGCTATATATATAAAGGTTTGGACAGGAAAATATGTAGTTACAATATTGTGAACTCCTCAGAATAATACTAGCAAAGCCAGCTTTCATTTATAATAACCACAAATACAATGAAGTATGCAGTACAGTTAACATGTTCACTCGTTAAACAAAAGCACCAACATTCCAACATAGTCAGAATAGTCTGCTTCTATCTAATTACCAGCAGACTTGCATGTGGTAATAACTGAATGCATTACCATATGTAAATTGAATGAAAAGTACTTTATAAATACAATATAATCATCTATCTATATACAGTGCCTTGCGGAAGTATTAGCCCCCCACAAGAACTTGTTGACATTTTGCCACATTTCAGGCTTCAAACTTAAAGATAACAAACTGAAAATATTTTTCATGAATCAACAACATGTGAGACACAATCGGGAAGTGGAACCAAATTTATTCAACATTTTATATTGTGTTTACAAATAAAAAACTGAAAACTAGGATGTGTAAAAGTATTTGCCCCCTATTCTCTCAGCTCAGCTAACTGACTCCAGAAGTTCCCTGATGACTTCTGAATGATCCAATGTTGACCTAAATGTCAACAATGACAGAGTGCATTGGTGTGTCATTTGGTCTCACATTTGCACATCCTACTTTTCAGTTTTTTATTTGTAAACACAATCATGAACAATCATAAGGCTATCATGAACAACACCAGCCACCCCCTACACACCACCTTCTCCCAGCAGAGAAGCACCTTCAGCGGCAGACTGCTGTCACACAGCGTACCACAGAGAGGCTGAAGTCCTCCTTTGTGCCCCGTGCCATCAGGGGGTACAATGACTCTCTCAGGAGGAGCGGGGAGAGATGGCGAGGTCAGTACGTGGTTGATCAGATTTAATTTAATTTTATACTGTTTATATTATAATTTTATACTGCTTATATTTTAATTAATTTTATACTGTTTGTATTTTAATTGTATACTGTTCATATTTTAATTTTATACGGTTTATATTTTAGTTATAGTTTAGTATATACAGTAAGTCTTGTTAATGCTGCATTTGTCTGTTAGTATATTGTATGTCTTATGGTATGTCCTATGATGTCTGCATTTTTTCTTTTTCTCCTGGTGTTTATCCAGTATTTATTCGTTATGTAATGCCTGAGCAGTGGATATGTACAATTTCCTCCTATTTATTCTTCAGTCACTGTAAATATATTCTGAAGACTAGTCCACCCTCAGACAAAGACTGGTCCACCCAAAAGACCCCACACCACACAGTCAGAAGAGAAATCTGATATATGCAGTCAAATGCAGCAAGGAATGCTCAGATGTCTACATAGGGGAAACCAAACAACTACTACACAACCGCATAGCCCAACACAGAAGAGCCAACTCATCAGGTCAGGACTCAGCAGTCTTCCGTCAGGTCAAGGAAGAGGGACACTCATTCCAGGATACCGATGTTCAGATCATGGACAGGGAAGACACACGGTTTTAGAGAGGAGTTCAAGCAGCCAGCCATGTCAAAGTGGAGAAGCAATCTTTTACCGGGGGGGTGGGTCTGTGACATCACATTTCACCCATTTACAATCAGATCCTTTCGAAACTCCCAAAAAGTTTGTCTCAGCAGATTAAACCAGGTGATGTGTCTAATGCCATCACCCTCATTAGTATACAAAGGTTTGGTGAAACTCGCATTTCAATGACCCCCCCTTGACAGCCTCTCGCAACCCTATCAACCATCATTGAGGAGCCACTTGTACATTAATCACTTGACCAGATCACATGTATTGAGTGCTTCCTTTTTAAAAGGCTTTGTGGACTTATTATTTTTTCATACATATTGAATACCTAGTAGGAAGTGACTGAATGAGCAGAGGGTGGTAACAGTCAACTGGAAACCATCCTAGGGGGGTTGTATTTGTGGGATAAGTGGTATAACGCTGTGACAACAACTGTGTCAGTGAACTGTGTTCAATATTCCTCTAGGTCCTTCACATGCAAACAATAAAAAGTTGTGCCTTAGTCCTTTTATCTCGATTTTCTATCTTGAGAAATGAGTTCAGTGTAACAGTGCCCTTTAAAGATCTATTCAAAAGCAAATTTATCAGTGCAGGCTCTCAAGTGTTCCAAACCTGCAGTTGAATGAGGCAGCTGAAAAGTTAAGTATATGAATTATCCACCAGCAAACAATAACCACAAAGAAAGAAAGGCAAACTCCTGCTCTGGACTGCCCTAAACTGGAATAATTATTTTGTATTTTATTCCCATACATATACAGACACGTAACTAGAAAACTTGTGATCCTATAATCAGTCCTTTATTCTTTGCACTGAAATAAGGATTTCCTAGGCAGTTGCTGCTGTCTGTCAGGGGGACAATGTCACTGGTACTTAACACTATCAATGGCTGTTCATTTTGTAGTTCCTCAGATACGTGTAGAAATAAACTACAAGGCCTATCTGACTTTGCATTCAATTTTGTTATGTGTTAGGGTGTTCTTTACAACAAAATATGTATTTATACTATTATTTTATGCTGTAAGTTGCATCCTATCCAGTAAACTTCTCCCTTGGATGCCCCTTCTTCGATTCAAATAATTGACAGCATGATAGGTGGGCCCAGTAGACTGCCAGCAAACTGGGGGAATCTGAGTTTCAGGAGCTTAATTGGTATAAATATTACATCATGGCAGCAGTTTGACCCCTCATCTTTAGCAATAAAATGTCAACCATAGTGAATTTAGGGTTTTAAATGCTTCTACATCTTCCTTACTTTTTAATGCACTACATCTACCCCATCCTTTGCAGATATTTGTTAATAATTGGAATATTATTGAGTCTTGTAGAGTTGCTCTTTTTGCAGTTTGATTCATGATTTTGGGGGTGAAGGCAAGAAAGAGGATGATTCAGAGCAAAGACTTCAGGATTTACAAAAAGAGTTGGACAGGGATTTTCTTCGTGATGCTAGCAGCCGTGTGCTATTACATGATTCACTCTGGCTCCCAAATGTACAGCCCCCAACTTTTAGATTGGAAAGAGGAACTGTGGAAATGGTACAAGACGATATTGTATACCTGTGCATGGCAGGCAAACTAGAGAGGATCACTTGTAGCCTGCACCTGGAAACGAATGGTGTCCAGGGTTGTGAAAAGCACATAGAAAGAGGGGAGGAGAATTGGAATTGGGGTGAGAATGTATGTATGGAGAATGATGATGGTACTGATGCTGCTGCTGCTGCTGCTGCTGATGACGATGATGATGATGGATGTGCATGCTTCACCAAGTGTGCCTTTTACCTCGCTGTATATTAATTTGTTGTGTATTTTATTTATATGTTATATTTTCCTTAAAGAGTATTTATACTAGTTGTGTATGAATATGTTCCTTCTTGTTTATTTATCTGTCTCCTTTAGTATATTTGCGTTTCTTCACTGTTGTGCTATCAAGTGGAATGGGTGTATGTGAACAGAAGGTTATACAGAATTTCCTTCAGGTAAAATATTTGTCCGTCTTTCCGTCCATCCATCAACCCATCCTCCTTAATGAGTGAAAGACTTTTTTTTTCAAGATGTTATACTTTGATTAATCTGTCTCACAAAATTACTGACACATTGATCTGCTATTTCTGAAAGAACAACGGGAAAATGTGCTTTAAGATAACACATTGCTTGTACAATGAGTGAAGTGAAAGAGCGATTAAATGAAGAATGCAAGTAAATTTAAACAGGTTTTAGAAATTTTTGAAATTATAAACATTTATATGAAGTGGGTGAGATGAACAGGTGTTCTATTGAATCTAATTTTAGATGTTAAAGTTAACTATGCAATTCAACATCAAACACTTTTAACAACCGTATCAGATTAGACATCCTACTCACACCCAGACTCTGATTCTTATGGGCTCAGTTTGGACACTTGGCTGCCCAATGTGGTCGGGTTATAAGGTAAACCTCTTCAAGACAGATCTCTGAAAGAATTCAGGTCTTAAAGGCAGATCTGTTGCAGAGTACAATGGAAGGCTGGCGAGTGATCTCACTGGTTGGAAATCTGAGAGCTTGATAGAGCATGAACAATGTCTTTCAGAGGTCCATTGGAAGAAATCAGTATAAGTTAAACATTGTATGAGACTTGGAATATGGACATTTTGACAAAATGTCCACAGTGAAGACAATAAGGTTACTGCAAGCAGAAACAAAAAAAGTTTAAAAACATCTGAATGAACTACTTTTCTCATATTTGGTCAAATATTTATTTGACAGATAAGTGTTAGATTAACAACATTTATGTCACCAAGTCAGTTAAATAAGTGAAAACAGGTCTGAGGTAGGACCCAAGTACAGCACAGACTGAGACCAGAGCAGGAATAGTCCAACAGTTTATTCTGAAGCTTCGCACAGAATGGCAGCAATATACCAGAAAAACAGTCTCAGCAAACAGGAATCCCAGCTGACAGGTAGCAGACAAGGAACGAGCAGGCAGAGCAGTCAAAGACAGAAGGCTGGTCAGATTACTGGGGCAGAGACGAGGAAGACGGGTCGAACACAGGCAGGGTCGAAACCGAGGGAGCTGTCCGGAGATAAATCGAGAGAGCTATGCATGACACAAAGACAATCTGGCAGAGACTGAGAGAAATGGGAGGGTATATGAACTGAACAGGCAGGTGATAATCAGGTGAGAAACACAGGTGAAGGTAGTTGTACTGATGAGGTGGGAGTGGAAGGCAGGTAGAGCTTGGCAGATGAGAGGAAACCAGGAGCTGATTGTGACAATGGGCCTATTTCACGAAGGCAGGGTTAACCTACCCTGAGGTAAACCTGTGGTTCTGGGTTGCTTTACCCTGAACCAGGGATTTTGGTTTCAGAAACGCGGTTCAAGGCTAGTTTTTCTAACCCAGAGTAAATTGACCCGCAGTTTAACAGACACGACAACTTGAAGAAAAGCCATCATCAATGGAGCCCCGATTCATCGATTCACCATGACGACGGACGAGACGCACACCGCAACGCTTTATGGAAGTCGGAGTACAGATTTTAATTTATGAATAGAAAGACTTTGAGGACATTTTCAGAAGAAAGAGAAAAGCCTTGTGGCTGCAAAGAACAGCGAGATGTTGTGGGAGTGAATTGCTGCTCAAGTCGATGCGTAAGTTCTAAGTCCATTGCACTCCCGGTAAAAATACGGAAGTAAATGGCTTCAAAAATAGTTTATTAATTTATTTTATTTAGGTACGATCCAGTGGGGGGAGAAGCACACGTCATGAAGTATAAAAACATTATTCACACATGAAGGTCAGACTTCTGCATCATCTCGTTATGGATCCTTCTCATCCTCCTCATTATGTTTGATATTGTACAGTAAATATTAAGTGGACGTTTGACTGTTCAGTTGTTTCATCGCCAACATAACGCTCTTTTCACACACATAAATGCACTCTCATCTATATCAGGTCCTGTTAAATAATGAAATACATTAAAATGTTTTATTGTTGTGTAGATAAAACAGTAAATCTGCATATGTACGTTACAAAAACAGTTGAGAAGGATATTCACACCATTGCGTACACCTATATTATCTAAGAACTGAAATCAAGAGCTGACATGTAGCTCGTTTGATACAGTAATAGCCAAAACTGCTTTAGTACATACAACAGTGGCCGTGGCATTGTACTGCTTAGAACCGCTTTAAGGTATTACGTGTTTTATTTTCTGTCTGTTTTAGTCACATGATACACACAGGACTTAATATTGATTTAAAAAAAAAAAGAAATTTACAAGAAATTGAAGAAAACAAAGGTGGGATAATATTTTATGTTACTGATTGTTCTCTTCCCATTGCTTCACATTCTGGTGGAATACGGAGTGTGACATTTATACGCTACTGAAGTATTAACAGATTCTCATCCCTTTTTAACAGAATATGGATGGACAGTAGCAGAAGGGTCCCAACTGCACAGAATATCACAGTGAAGTAGACACTCAGTGACCACCAGCGGTTCATTCTGTGGAATGCATATGTAACTATGTTTTACTGTCCTCCTCATGTGCTGTATTCCCATCTATCTGCTAAAGAGGTTTATAAAATTAACTTTCTAAAGAAATACTGAAAACAGAAATGCTTTAATAGGACCTCCAGATTAGGAGGACAGATCTGGACATAGAAATACTGGAGCACAAGTTAGAGGTGGGTGATGGTCACAGGTGAATCATGTTAATCTATCATGTTATCATGTTAACTATTAGAATGTTAAGTATTGTAACGATACAAAAACTAACTTTGTATTTGTCAGAAATAAAGATTACCACAGGAAATGTTTATTGTATGTTTTTATTGCTCGCTGTGATGGTGGTGATGGTGACTCTGAAATGATTCTGGCAGATGGAGTCACTGCTCTGATGTCCTGGATAGCAGGAATCATCCCAAGGGGTCATAGGCTCTCTCCTGTAATGTATAGTTTATTCATTAGAGTGGATTACACAATGAAGACAAGCAAATTATTGTGCAAATCTGTAGATTACTGACCACATTACAGTCTGCTGCTCAGGTAAGACCATATATCCAAGAGTCAGGAACAGACCCAGACCCCCACATCAGAAATGTAGTCTGCAGCATCACATGATCTGGACATATGTTTGTTTGTCTATGATGCAGTCTTTAACATGTTGAAACAATGTTCAGTCTACATGTACCTAAATGGGAATGTGGGTACCATCTGTGCAGCCAATTACATTGGGAAATCCTAAAGGAAATTAATGTTAATAATCCAATTCTGAGGTTGTAGCACAATGGCATTAACAGAATATCAATTGAAATTAATTTACCAGATTTCTACATTATTCACCTGCAATCCTGTGGAACTCCTCCTTGATGATTCTGACGGGTTTATCTCCAGGGAAATAGAAAAACTGGGGTACAAGTTTCAAGGCGAGCTGCACTGAGCATCTCTCACATTGTATAGAAAAACTACCGTTTGCATATAAAAAAATAAAAAACTGACCGGACCACTACCTACACACAGCACTGCTGCAGATGTGAGGATGGATCAGTACCGATCAGTATGACCAATCATGAAGAGAACTGTCCAAAAGGATATGACAGGACATCTGAACGCGATACAAAAAAAATAAAAAATCTCTGTGAATTAATGCGGGAACTCCATCAAGGGGCTCCTCGTCAAACGGACATGCTATGTTCACCTCTGAAATACGGAGTTATTTATAAAACCTTACTTCGGTCAGACTCTCCGTCGACAGAACCAGGAAATAAAGCCACGCGAGCGGTGGTGAAAGGGGGCGGAGTCAAAGGAAACCCTGGGTTTGTGGAAAGAAACCCGCTCCCGACCAGGTTATGTTCAGAGAGTCTGTTACTGCGGTAACAAACCCAGAGGTTCACTTTACCTCGATACGTGAAACAGGCCAGGGTTACTGCTCTAACTCTGGGTTAAGTTACCCCCTTTGTGAATCCGAGAACCCTGGTTTTGTCTGATTTCAGGGTTAACTTACTCTGGGTTTCCACTGCACCTGCTTTGTGACATGGCCCCTCCCCCAGACCAGGCTAGCTTCAGAGTCTGTTACTGTGGGGCCAAACCTAGAGGTTTACCTCGTGACACAGGCTAGGTTTACTCCTCTGACTCTGGGTTAAGTTACCTCCCTTTGTGACACCGAAAGCCCTGGGTTTCCCTGATTTCAGGGTTAACTTACCCTGGTTTTCCACTAAACCATTTTTCTGAAACGGATCCATTAAGTAACATACCACATCATTAAAGCACATAATTCAGTGTAATGCAATAAAAATGTGGGATGAAATCATGAAGAAGAGGATATTTTTATATGACATTTTACAAGAAAATTTGGGTTCAGATATAAAACCATGACTTCATGAAAAATTCTTATTTTGGTCATTTTTATGTGTGAACCTACAGTATTATGTTTAGATTGTGTTTAAAGGGCTCATCAGCTTCTTCTACTCGTGTTTGTGATCATTGTAAATGAAGAACATAGTCAGAACATGCTCCTAAATTAATACTATACTCACAACGCTCAAGAATAAATCCCTAAGTTTCTGGCAACTGAGGTTGTTTCCAATTAAATTATGAAGGCCAGGAATGTAGGTAGGACTGTTGTTATCACTGATGTGATGACTGATGGGGAGAGAGTGATTATGAGCGTTTGTTATCTCCCATTGTAAACAATCCTGTCTGAGGAAATGGGATCAAAGAGAGTGCCTGTGTTAGTTTGAGTCCTGGTATGTGCAGGCAATACATGATAATGGATTTCTCCTATATGCTTACCTATTATTATGCGATTTTAAAAGAAATATATTTTTGAAAAAAAAAAAAACATGCACAAAATATTACATCCAAAATGCTAAAATCGATTTAATTTTCCATGGTTTTTTTTTTTTTTTTTTTTCAATTCTGAGTCTTTATCAGGTAGAAAACTGGATGTATGACAGTGATTACAGAACTCCAACTGTTTTGACTGGTTTGTGTATCCATTTTTAATGTGACACTAGTTTAGGTTATGTGGTGGAAAGTTTTTAATACAATAAAATAATATAATAATATAATAAAATAATATCATTTCTTGACCCAAAAATCTAGAGTGTGTGTGTCAAATTTTTCAAACTTGGGAGAAACGGCCCCAGGAAGTCTCGAGGTCATGAACAATTCTACAAGAATCTAATCTGTTTTTAGAAGTGTTTGCGTAAATGTCAGTATCTGTTAATAATTTTGTCTGCACTAAATGTCTGTGTGACTGATTAGGTTATGTCAGCAGCCATGTGAAACTGTCGACTAGATGTCTCTGCTAACTTCTTGAGGTCATGATGCAACTACTGAAATGGGGGAATGGTTAGTGGAGAGCAGAGGGAATGAAGTTAAACAACTGATTCACACCTCCCATAGTTACGCCTTTAGAGTATAAAAAGAGATGTGATCCATTATTTTAGTTTGTATTTGAAGTTTTTTTAGTACCCAGAGTACTCTGCAACAACACACCGGAGGATTTTTGTCATCGTCTCCAGAGCTCTCATCATGCTTAGATAAGTATTTGTTGAACTTGTCTGTTTGTTGAACCTGTCTGTCTGTCAACCTTTTGATGATGTTATTGGACTCATACTCAACCTA
Organism: Antennarius striatus; assembly: GCF_040054535.1. Lineage (NCBI taxonomy): Eukaryota > Metazoa > Chordata > Actinopteri > Lophiiformes > Antennariidae > Antennarius > Antennarius striatus. The sequence goes on from NC_090779.1 coordinate 16,606,639, forward strand.
TTGATGATATTATTGTACTGCTGTCAACCTTTTGATGATGTTATTGGACTCATACTCAACCTATTGATGATATTATTGTACTGCTACTCAACCTATACATGATTTGAATTGACAAATAAATATCTTGTATTTTACAAGTCTCCTGTCCTTAAGAAAAACTAAACCCCCACCACAGTTACAAGTGATACATATGGAAATGTTTATCATATGTACATATTATTATGCCTGAGGAGATTTCCATAAATGTATGCATAAACTTACAAGAGAAATGAGGATATCCTGTATACCACATTTTTCATGGCTGTGTCCTTTACACACCGTCAGTGTCTCAAGCCAAAAGCATTTACATCTGTAATTATAATTATATAAAATGTGAATATAAGAAATATGTTAAAACAAAGAAACATGTCAGCATCTGCAAATGTGCATCAATTTGAAATTATCCTCAATAAAGTCATTGTGTGGGTGGCACAATGGCACAGTGAGTAATGTTGTTGCCTCACAGCAAGAAGGTTCTAGTTCCAGGTTTGTCTCCTTCCTCTGCTGAGTTTGTTCATTCTCCCTGAATCTGCTTGGGTTGTCTCTGGGTTCTCCAGCTTCCTTCCACCTTCAAAAATATGTTGTCCGTAGGTCTGAGGGCATGTGTGAGTGTATCTGTTTGCCTTTTTTGTGGCCCTACGATGAGCTGGCATCTTATTCAAGGTGTCCCCCACCCTTTGCCTGCAGCCAGCTGGTATATACACCAGCAGACCCATGATCTGTAAGGCAAATAAGGCCCAGTTCAGACTGCAGGCATATCAGATTTCCTTCCATATCTGATTTTTAGGGATGACTGGTCACACTGTTTTTAGGAAGTGACCAAATGTGATGGGGTTCTGTTCAGACTGGGCCACATTATCGGCCGATAAGACAGGTTGCTGTAGCAACAATTTCAGGGTGGTGTCATCATTCAGTGCGCGTAATGTGTGAAGTCATATAATTGCAACGGCGGCAACACCAACAACAACGACGGACGTAAAGTTTTGTTATCTTAGCTATTGGCGATATCATTGTCTGGTAGATGTGGACACCAGATATCGTCAATTTCTTCTTCCGTGTTTTACTGCTCTGTAATGCACTACGCTCTTCCTTCTGGAGCCTTCCTCTCGCGTAACAAATGTGACATTGCGGTCTGCCGTATAGATCAAGCTCTTCATACTGCAGATGACTCTGGCCCTATCAGACACAAAACTACTTCCCAAATGTGGTTTCAATCCGTCCCACAAAAGTCCAATTGGGACTGTTCAGACTACACGCGAGACATGCAACATCAATCTGGATGGGCTAAAAATCGGATACAGGTGACTAGTCTGAACAAGGCCCAGGAGGCTGTAGACGAGGCGATTGCCAACATCTAGACACTTCCATATGAAACACTTCCTGGGATATATTAGGTTAGGATATATGAGGCTGGTGGTGAACCCAAAAGCACAACAGACAAACGGTCAGGTATCAGGTAATCAGTCCAAACAGCAGACGAATCATCCATTAGAGGCAGTCCAAAAAACCAGGCAGACAAATCCAAGGTGGAGTAAATAAAAGGCAGGGTTCAAGAAAGAGGCTGAGTTAATAACATTAACTAGACCAATAGGCAGGATACAACGACTGGAAGGTCAGGGCGAACACTAAACAATCTGGCAGAGAGTAGAAGGCTGAGCTGGCATTCGAAGGGTGGAGACAGATTGGGGAGTAGCTGCAGGTGTGTGGAGAGAGGGCAGGTGACCGGAATGAGCTGATTTTAAATGAGGGCAGAATCTGTAATGGCATGATACAGTATGTTAGTATGAAAGAAAACAAGCAGAAACTATTAGACCCGAGATGAGACAATTTTTGGCTGGTGGAGTGCATCGTGATTTTTTTCAATAACAAGTGTGCCGTGGCTCCAAAAAAGGTTGGGAAACACAGGTCAAGCCTACAAGAAAATGAATGTGGGGGGAGGAGGACCATGTCTAAGTTCAGAGCAATATTGAGGAGTACCAGCCACTCCCTGCATACCGCCTTCTCCCAGCAGAAGAGCTCCTTCATTTGCAGACTGCTGTCACTGGGCTCCCCCACTGTCTCTCCTTGTTGTCTCTTTAGGCGATTGTTTTATCTCCTTGTGTATATATATACAGTGTATGTCTATCTAATATTTATCTTAAAATGTGTTTTTCTCTCTTTCGATTCTAGTAAGACCACTGGAATTAATCTGTTTTTGCACTGACTTTTACATGTCAGCAATAAATTGGTGGTTTGTCGAGAACGTAGAACCCCCCCACCAATATCAGCTGGGATGACCAGCCCACACCACAACCTAAATGGAATAAATAATGCGGTAAATTATTTTGAAATAATTAGATTTATGGAGTTTTGCATAAAATCAGATTCACATGTGAAAAACTTTCTAGTTTTATTGTAGTTCACTTATATTGAAAAATTGATAAAGATATGTTCCAATTCTGTTAGATGTAGTTTTCTTAACCTTCTCTGGCTATTTTTCTCTGCAAAACAACATACCATATAATCGCTTTGCTGCCGTCAGTGCAACATCCATTTATGCAAATCTTTGCACTGTCCAGTAAAAGTTAGGTGTTGGGTATTTACCACACAGCCTTTATTGAGAATACCATATATAGCCAGGGAAACATTTCCTTTCTAAATGCAGAAATCTCAGGACAGAACCCAACAGGTGGGTGGCTATCTGCATTGACTGTATGGATAAAAAGAGCAACAGATATACAGACAAAAAGATAAAGAAAGAGGGAGGAAGGTAAAGAAACACAGAAACATATAAATTCAATAACAACAGCCACAGATTATGATTTTATTTGCCTTTCTATTAAGATTTAAAATCTTGATGTGTGCTGCATATTTAAAAATATTCACTGTATAAACAGACCATCTAAAAGCAATGCACAATCTATACAGTAACTAAACCGTTACGTTATCCTATTTTTACCACCTTATGTCTAAGCTCCAGCAGGGGGTTTCAACCACTCCTTATCCCTTATTGAGATATTGTCATTACCAAAGGCTTTATTGTACCCATGGCAGTAAAATAATATCTACTGACTCAGTAAAGAGTCTCTCCTGATTGAAGTTGCATTATACAGGAAGAAGCTCAAAAGTAAAGTATATGAAGTATCCACTGAGCAACAATAATCATAAAGAAGAGAGGAAAACTGCTGCTCTGAACTACCCCTTAACTGGAACAAAGGTATTGTCTTTCATTCCCATACAAATACACAGACAGGAATGGCAAAATTATTTGCTCCTTTTGTTGCATGCTGGTATGCCCTGAGAACGAAAGCCCAAATGTGTTGGAGTGTCCTCTGTTCTATATAATAAAATCAACAATTACTATTATTATTATTTTATCTCTTTTCTAAGTCATATGCAAATTAAGTATGTTAAATCCTTTACATTGTTCTAAATATCCTAAACATTATACTTCTCCCTTAAATATCCCCTCTATGATTCCACCAAGGGCAGCACAGTGGTGCAGTGGGTAGTGCTATTGCCTCACAACTAGAAGGTTCCGGATTTGAGTCCTTTTCGTGCTGAGCTTGTACGTTGTCCCTGTATCTGTGTAGGGTCTCTCCAGATTATCTGGCTTCCTCCCAACTCCAAAAACATGCATCTTAAGGTGAATTGATCATTCCAAATTGCCCATAAGTGTGAAAGTGAGCTTCAGAGGTTGCCCCACCACCACCACCACCACCACCACCCGTGACCCACAATAAGCTTGAAAAAGCAGTCATCAAGATTAATGAATGAATGATTCCAGCAATTGACTGCATGATACATGGGCCCAGTATATTGCCAGCAAACTGAAGGGATCTTAATTTTAGGCAGTTAATTGGTATGAATATCACATTATGGCAGCAGGTTGACCCCTCATCTTTAGCAATAAATGTTAAGCATAGTGAATTTAGAGTTTAAAATGTTTCTTTATTTTCCCATCCTGTGCAGAGATCCATCATCAATCCTTGATGCATCCTGGTTATAGTTTTATTTTAGACCGTTTTTTTGTTTTTTGTTTTTTGTTTTTTTCGGAGAGAGTGCATACTGCTTGGATCATTTCAGTATCTTGGGGAGATGCTGTTCATTTTGCACTTTCCTTCATGATTGTGGAGGTGGAGGCAAGAAAGAGAGAGGAAGATGAATCAGAGTGAAGATTTTAGAATTTACAAAAAGAGTTGGACAGGCATTCTTTTTGGTGATTTGTGGTCCCATAGTGGTAAATGAATCCCCCTCTTGCTTCCACAAGATCATCAATTAATAATCACCAGAGCTGTCTGACTGGCATTAGAGCAAGGGCTAAATCGGGATCAGGGTCTTTGCATTATGTTTTTTCTAATCTGCTAAGAGAATCTGTACCATTGCTTCAGTAGAGATATATCCGTCAGTACTATCTTTGCGTTCAGGAGTATTCATTAACATTTACCACAGAGAGTACAATTTCTCTGCCATGGTCTGATAATGTGTGTCCCCTGGGTGTGGCTTTTTATGTATAAAGTCAGCATGGCATACTATCAGATGTTATGAGTTTCTAATAATGAAATGCATTGCATTTACCTACACCAGCCCTGCCCAAAGTCCGGTCTGCATGCCAATCATAGGCCGAAGTCGGATTTTGTATGGTCCATGCCTTAAGTCTAAAAATGTGTTATTTTACTCAACCCACGCAGGCAGCGGCGTGCAACATGTTTGTGAACTGCCATAAACATTCAAAGAAGACTCAATAATGGACCAATCACAGTGCATTCTGACGCTGGCACTCTTGCTTGGGAGGGGCCGGAGCTCTGGAGAGCTCTGCAGGTGTTCAAAGCCCACACTGATACAGCCTCCAGGAAAGGAGGAAATTACAATATTTTTGCGATGAAAACCGCAATATCTGTCTGCCTGTTTTGCCATGAGATTGTTTTCTCATGGTAATAAAGCACTGTAATAAGGGGGAGGGGGGTTAAGTGATAGAGTGGATTATCCACTGATCGTAGGATCGGCAGCTCGATTCCGGTGGTGGTCGGACAAGCCGTTGGCGCAAATTTCCTGCCATGCTTCTGTTAGTCTGCCCCAGGGGAGCTGTGGTTACAGTTTTGGTGTATAAAGGGACAACCAATGCAATAACTGTCAAACATGAAAGGATGGCAGACTTAAATTTTTATTTTTGTTGTTTTTTTATTTGACATAACATGTAACTGCGCTGAATGCCACCCTGCAAGGAAAAAAATGCAGTAATGACCCAAGTTGTTGCACACATCAAGGCCTTAGGGAGAGAGCTACAACTTCTCTACAGATACTTGTCACTACCGGAGCACTGCACCATGCATTTAGAATTCTGTGGGATGTCATGATTGGCGTTACGAGGTTAGGGTTAGGAACAGCTCTAGAACCACTTAATTCGACAGAGACTCAAGAATCCCTCATTAGCTAGCAGATGGCAACATTGACAAGGATATTTTGATATTTTCCTTTTAACAGGATGAAGACTGTCCTGAGAATATAAAACAGAAAATGTATTTGTCAAAATGCAGAAATATTTTGGCCACTTAGTATTTATGTAATAAACTAAAGGGGAAAACACACTGTAAGAAATACATTGGATTGCTTCGTTGTCAAGAGCTGATGGTTAATGCTAAATAATTTTAGTTGACAATGTTGACTTGTGAATGGAAGTGCAGAGAATAAACCAAACGATATGGTGGGTTACATGCTGTAAATTTTTCTTGGCTGTGGTTTACCAGTTGCCTGGATACCTCAGTCTTTATGACAGCCAAAGCTAATCGCAAGCTGACTTGCAGTGCCAATAAAAATCAGCTCCCGCCAAATAGACAAACATATTCACATAAATGTGAAATGATTCATTTAACATATTCTCTTACATAATAAATAGTCGTATGTTTTGTTAATGTATCACTAAAGCATGAGTGAGTTAACCACCCAACCATTCAATTTTACAAACCTTAGGTCTATTGAGGTCACTGAGGTCTGGACCTCTGTATTTTTATACAGAGGTCCAGACCTAAACAAAATATCCTGGATAACAAAGTAACACAAAATGATTTCAATCCAAATAAAATTATTTTTTTGTATTGCTTATTATTTTTAAGTCATTATTGTCACAGGGTGTGAACAGGACCCAAGTGCAGCACAAAGAGACAAGACAGGAATTAAGTTCAACAGTGTTTATTTCCAGGCCGGGCGGAGTGGGAATCAAACCTGGGTCTCCCAGACGGCAGGCAGGCAGGTAACCACTAGGCCAGCGGAGCACACTGGAGACACAATGGATCCCTCCAGAAAAAGGGAGCAGGCAGGAGACGAGGTCAAGGGACGGAAAAAAATTTACCGGGGCTGGAACAGGAGGCAGAGTCATTGGACAGGCAAGGGTCAGGTTTACAAGCACCGAGAGACGAGGCAGAATCTGTGGACAAAGGGCGGGTAGGTTGGCTGGGAAGCAGACGAGAGGCAGAGTCCAGGGACGAAACAGGTCATGATCGGGCAGGCAATCCGGAGTAGGTCGCTGGAGAGTAGGACATGGGTCAATTACAATCTGGCAGAGACTGAGCGTGAGACATGGGTTTAAATACCGGACTGATTGCAGATAGACTGTAGGTGTGCGTGATCAGCAGGAGGTGTGGTCAGGCTGGGAGGTGGGACAGTGGAAACTGTGGAGCAGACTGCAGGAACGGAGTTATCATGACAATTATCTGTTGCCATCTGCTTGCAGCATTTTTATTCTGTATGTTAGTGATTATTGTGCACTTGGCACCAGGACACCCTAGGCCGCAGTTCGATGATCGACTTTTTGGTCGTGTCATCGGACTTGCAGCCGCATGTCTTGGACACTCGGGTGAAGAGAGGGGCGGAGCTGTCAACAGATCACCACCTGGTGGTGTGTTGGCTCCGATGGCGGGGGAAGTTGCCTGCCCGACCTGGCGACCTGGGAATGCCTGGCGGAATCCCCTGTCAGAAGGAGTTTCAACTCCCACCTCTGGCAGAACTTCAACCACGTTCCAGAGGAGACGGGGGACATTGAGTCTGAGTGGACCTTGTTCCGTGCCTCCATTGTCGAGGCGGCAGACCGCAGCTGTGGCCGTAAGTTGGTCGGTGCCTGTCATGGCGGCAACCCCAGAACCAGCTGGTGGACATCGGCGGTAAGGGATGCCGTCAAGCTAAAGAAGGAGTCCTATCGGGCCTTTGTGGCCTGTGGGTCTCCTGAGGCAGCTGAGGGGTACCGGCTGGCCAAGCGGAATGCAGCTTTGGTGGTTACTGAGGCAAAAACTCGGGCGTGGGAGGAGTTCGCTGAGGCCTTGGAGGACGACTTCCAGATGGCTTCGAGGAAATTCTGGTCCACCATCAGACGTCTCAGGAGGGGGAAGCAGTGCAGCATCAACACTGTGTATAGTGGTGTGGGGCGCTGCTGACCTCGACTCGGGACGTTGTGACTCGGTGGAGAGAATACTTCGAAGACCTCCTTAATTCCGGCGACACGCCTTCCCATGAGGAAGCAGAGTCTGGGTTCTCTGAGACGGGCTCTCCTATCTCTGGGGTTGAGGTCACCGAGGTGGTTAAAAAGCTCCTCAATGGCAGGGCCCCCGGGGGTGGATGAGATCCCCCCGGAGTTCCTAAAGGTTGCGGATGTTGTAGGGCTGTCCTGGTTGACACGCCTCTGCAACATCGCATGGATGTCGGGGACAGTGCCTCTGGATTGGCAGACTGGGGTGGTAGTCACCCTTTTTAAGAAGGGGGACAGGAGGGTTTGTTACAACTACAGGGGGATCACACTCCTCAGCCTCCCTGGCAAGATCTATTCAGGGGTTCTGGAGAGGAGGGTCCATCGAGAAGTCAAATCTCGGATTCAGGAGGAGCAGTGTGGTTTTTGTCTTGGCCGTGGAACAGTGGACCAGCTCTACACCCTTCGCAGAGTCCTTGAGGGGGCATGGGAGTTCGCACAACCAGTCTACATGTGTTTTGTGGACTTGGAGAAGGCGTTCGACCGTGTTCCTCGGGGGGTTCTGCGGGAGGTGCTTCGGGAGTATGGGGTACCGAACCCCTTGATAAGGGCTGTTCGGTCCATGTACGACTGATGTCAGAGTTTGGTCCGCATTGCCGGCAATAAGTCGGATTTGTTTCCAGTGAGGGTTGGACTCCGCCAAGGCTGCCCTTTGTCACCGATTCTGTTCATAACTTTTATGGACAGAATTTCTAGGTGCAGCCAAGGCATTGAGGGTGTCTGGTTTGTGGGCTCAGTACTGCGTCTCTGCTTTTTGCAGATGACGTGGTGCTGTTGGCTTCATCAAGCCATGATCTCCAACTCTCACTGGAGCGGTTCGCAGCCGAGTGTGAAACGGTTGGGATGAGAATCAGCACCTCCAAATCTGAGACCATGGTCCTCAGTCGGAAAAGGGTGGAGTGCCCTCTCCGGGTTGGGGATGAGATCCTACCCCAAGTGGATGAGTTCAAGTATCTCAGGGTCTCGTTCACGAGTGAGGGTACGATGGAACAGGAAATCGACAGGCGGATCGGTGCAGCGTCTGCAGTGATGTGGACTCTGTATCGGTCCGTCGTGGTGAAGAAGGAGCTGAGCCAAAAGGCAAAGCTCTCGATTTACCGGTTGATCTACGTTCCTGTCCTCACCTATGGTCACGAGCTGTAGGTCGTAACCGAAATAACAAGATCCCGGATACAAGCGGCCGAAATGAGTTTCCTCCGCAGGGTGTCCGGGCTCTCCCTTAGAGATAGGGTGAGAAGTTCGGTCATCCGGGAGGGACTCAGAGTCGAGCCGCTGCTCCTCCGCATCGAGAGGAGCCAGATGAGGTGGCTCGGGCATCTTGTTAGGATGCGTCCTGGACGCCTCCCTGGTGAGGTGTTCAAGGCACATCCTACCGGGAGGAGGATGTGCCTGGTGCCCCCGCGACCCAACCCCAGATAAGCAGAAGAGAATGGATGGATGGATGTTAGTGATTATCACAAATTAAATGTTTATCTTGACTAATTATTAATTTTTAATCTGATGCCAGTTTGTCCTACATGTGATAAATATGGAATATGCATAGTATAACTCTGCATTGAGTGTATGAACACGCAAGAAAAATCTGGATAAACATCATACTCAGCAATGATATTTCCTTTATACCCCGTCAATCACACCACAAGAAATTTCATCTAAATTGTTCATGTTATATCGTCTTAAGAAACAAACAGATCAAAGAAGAGAAAGGTGAACATCTGCTAATGTGCATCCTTTAGTAATTAATCACATCTGCTAATGTGCATCCTTTAGTAATTAATCAGTCATTCTGTTGGAGCCATAATTTTCATTTTATCTTAAAATGCAGTTTTTCTCTTTTGTTTCATCCCACTAGGCCAACAGGGATCCAGGGATTCCTTGTGTTTTTTTAAACTACTGACACAATACAAACTTCATGAAAACAAGATCTGTGGCAGTGCCTGATTTCAAATCCAAATCCCTCTCTCTCTTTCACCCAAGTGACATCTTGGGGGAAGGTTGTTAGAGTGCAGAAGATGCTTCCCTGTCTCATAGTGACAGTACCTACGACCCAAGAGTGTCTGTGACATTAATGTCTCCCGTACCAGTTGGTAGATAATTTCCAGCCAGCCTCAGGTCAGCCAGAGGGCATTATTGTCTAACCCTAACCCTATGTCCACCAGCCAGTCTGTTCTACAATCACTTTTTGAGTTGAACTTTGTATTTCGGTTTTCTGTTTATTACAATCCATTTTTCAGATTAAAATCTAATTTTTAAAAATTATAAAGTACATATTCAAAGCTCAAACATTACTGCATTCTGTTGTCATAGCCAATGTCAACACATTTAGTACAAATTTCGGACAAAAAATAATGCTATGATACAGGCCAAACCTTCAGCAATATGAGAGATTTCATTTTTAGCTGTGGGGAATTTTTTTCAAGGGTCTGCACTCTACAGTAAGTTGGTATTTGTTTCACTTCTTTGGTCTTACATGTTCATGAAGCAAAACAAAAAGCTCAAAGCTTTTTGCAATTTGAACTCATCAAGAAACACTGGTAGTTAAGTATTTTTAGAAAACAATCACTTTTTTTTTTTTTGTCTTTCTATTAGAACACATGGAATTGAAATTCTCTAAGGACATATCTTCAAATCCAGGTCTTTTTGGGACAGATGCAGCTGTTACATTGTGATGTAATACCTTTTAAAATACCTTTCTGTGAAATGACTGATAATATTCAGAGCCTAGCCTGTAAGTCTATTTTAAATGGGATGCCGTCACCTGGAAAGTTGGAACTCCTGTCTTTCACGATGTGAACTGCTCATGTGGTGTGGTTTTGCATGAAGACAGTAGGGAACTTCTTGTCACACATTTAAAGCAGTTATAAACAGTAAAATGGCAACAACATATAAATCAATGATGAATAAAACCTAATGGATTGTACTATAAATTTTCGTCATAAAAACAACTCAGAATAAAATTAACCTTCATTAAACTCTTACAGCTCATGTCTCATTGGATTTTTTCATACCCATTAGTGACAGCGAACAAAGCAGCCTGTTAGACTGACAATGTTAAAACATAGTCTCTGCATACCATGCAGTTGATAACTCACAAAACCATTCACAGGCAGCACAAGTACGTTTCTTCTGTACCACTAGTAACTTCCTGATACATGTTATGCAAGTCAGAGCATTACTGTGTTTGATCGGTATATTTGACACATCTGGCTGGGTTGTTATGTTGCACATCCCCACTACTCAGATTCCTAAGATTGTATGTAATTTTACTGAGCAGCTGTCAAAAATCTGCTGTTTTAAAACTAATTATGTTAAAAACAAAAAGACTGTCAAGTATGTTTGAGGTTGAAAGCCATTAATTTTCCACATTAAAAATAGTTGCCATTTTAATGCAAACTTTTGTTCCATTAACCTAAAAACAAAGCCTATCAATCTTTCAGTGAGTTGTTCAGTGATTGATGCCGAGAAATAGTTTAAAAAACATATAAATACAGAAACAGAAATAAACTGGAAATTTGCAAATCGTAACATGACTGATTGATTTGATATTTCGCTGTTTGGTTTGTATTTTTGTTTATTTGAAAATAGCAATCAAAATAAGAAAAGTGTTTTAAGTCATGATATGCTTTAAAATTTGCCTTTGTTTTAAACACACACATAGTATATACTGTATCACTCATTAAGTTGTTTCCAACAAACAAGTGTCTTTCCTAGCTGCTCCAGGAACGGCCTCCTCTTGTTCTTCTTATGAAATATCCAGGTCGGGTTGATCTCTCTCCAGATTACAGAGGCATTGCAGAAGGAAACATCAATGATGTTGTGGAAGATGACCAGGGGCCAGCAGGCAGTCATCCTTCTGCAGCTGTATGTTCCAATAAGCTTATGGAGATTGTCCATACCTCCTTTGTTGCGGTTGTAGTCCAGGATGATGACTGGCTTCCTGTCCTCACAATCACTAATGTCACTGTCTTTGTGCAGTGTGCTCATGAAAACTACATTCTTGTTTTTTGTTTTTTTTTGTGAGGTAAGAAACTACAGTGGTCATGGGTGTGAAGGCGAACTTTGATGAGAAGACCTCTCTCTCCTTTGATGCAAGCAGTGCAGGTGGGAGTTCAGGCTTGTTCTTTCGAACTGTATCAGCCATGGTGATCTTCCTCTTCAGGAGCTGCTGTCCAAGTTCATAAGAGGTAAAGAAATTGTCACATGTCACATTGTGACCCCTCAGTCCCTCTGTCACATCAAGCACAACTCACATCCCCTGGTTCTTCTCTGGGCATCCACTGGTCGGCTTTCTGGTATATACTTGCATTTTCCAAGCATAGTTTGATTTGGCATTGCAGGCCACCCATGACTTGATCCCATATTTTGCTGGCTTGCTGGGCATATACTGCTGGAAAGGACAACAACCTTTGGACAGAAGACATCAGCATCAGTGATTAGTATCAGTGTCACAGAAAACAGTCAAAGAAATCAATAGTGAAAATCACTTTTTATTACAAATTAGAAAATAGTTTACCTCTAAATGGTACAAGCTGCTCATACACTGTTACGTCAGGCCCTGGATTGTAGAGGTAGGCTAGCCGCTCCACCCACTTGTCCCAGACCTCTCTTATGGCTGCAAGTTTGTCTGTCTCACGTCTTGCTGGTCTTGACTCACGGTCATCAAATCGTAGCAGTCTTGAGTAGGTGTGAAAGAGTTTGAGTGGCATTGTGGCTTGGAAAATTGGCCTTCCACTCTCTGCATCCCATAGACTAGCTGTGGCCTCACCTCGGGACCTGTATACACCTGCTGAGATTAGTCGCCTTAAGTAGGCCTGCAGGTCAGTCTCATCCATCTTTTTCCAGCTATCTCCAAATCTGCGAAAACCCTCCAGATTTGTCAACTCCAGGATTATGTTTTTCTATTGCTGGTGTGATAAACAGGTAGAATGTAGAGGCAATGTCATGGGCATGAGAAACGGCATACCTTGTGGGTCCTGGGGTCATCTTTATGACGTTTTGTTCTGCATGCCTGCCATGTTGGTTATAATATGCAGAGGACCATGTTGTTTTGCCATTTTTTGAAAGGAAAGTCTCTCTTTCAGCTTCAGGGTTTTCGTCTTCTTCTGAAGATTATTCATCATGCTCTGGGTTATATTCCTCCCTATCTTCTTCTTCTGATACATCCTCCACTGGACATCAGAAAAAATCAGCTCTAGAGCCTCTTCACGGTCATAACGCACACTCATTGCGCCAGCACAGTGAGAATTTGGGTCCTGTGATCTGCAGCACCTTTATAACACCTTGAAATCCACAAAAAAGAGCTCTGCCGTCTGTGAAAATGCCAACGACCATCCAACGACCATCATTGAAACCTGTCTGGCTCCTCAATGATTCTTGGTGGGGGTGGCAAAGGGTGTTGCTGAGATGTGAGTTTCACCTTTGTATTCTATGCTAACTGTTCCAAAACAGTTCACTCTCATTTTACTCGTGTTGACAGTATATTTATGACAAATAAAAGACATGGTCAGATGACAAGTTTGAATCTGATTTGTTGTCAATTTGCTCAAAGTGCATCCCTAACGTGTGCCCCGTCCACACGATGACGGATTTTTTTGAAAACGCAACTTTTTGAAAATGCATCGAAAACGATTTGCGTCCACACGACAGCATTTTCAAAAACATCTCCGTCCACACGTAAATGCATACATGCGTCTTCGAAGATGGCTATAAGCATGCCAAACCATGTGGTGGCAGTAATGAGTCAAATTTTATCCAATAGGAATCCTCCGTGTGTTGTTGTCACAAAACGCCTGCAAGAATGCTGCCATCAACAAGGTTCGTACATCCATCATGTTTGTACACATGGGCCCATAAATATGACGTCACAGTGGTTTTTGTCGCAGGCAAGATGTCAGCGTTTTTAAAAAGTTGCGGATAAACCGTCTACACGACAACAAAGACCCAGCATTTTTTTAAAAATCCACCTTGGCCAGCGTTTTCAAAAAGTTTCATTTTTGTTCCGGATATCTGCGTTGTCGTGTGGACCGAAGGCGTAAACCCAACAAAAAAGCTGTGTTTTCAAAAAGTTCCGGCATCGTGTGGACGAGGCCTTGGTCTTAATAGTAATGTGAATGAGTACCTGCTCTATCTCTACCATGCATTACTTGAAGCCATGTGGGATAGTTATGAAATATAGAAAGCAAACACGGTATTTGTCTGAACATTGAGTGTGTGTGTGTGTGTGTGTGTGTGTGTGTGTGTGTGTGTGTGTGTGTGTGTGTGTGTGTGTGTGTGTGTGTGTGTGTGTGTGTGTGTGTGTGTGTGTGAAGGAGAGAGAGAGAGAGAGAGAGAGGATAAGGGAGAAAAAGCAGAGAGAGAGAGAGAGTGAGAGCAAGAGACCGAGAGAGAGATTTGATTTTTAAAATCGCATTTATTCAAGAAGTCGATATAACAAGATAGTTACGTTAACAACATACAAGAGAGATTCACTCAAACATGAACACACTTAAAAAAAAGAGTACTATATGAAATGTGGGCAAAATATACTTGAATTAAACCAAACACTGACTGAACATGAGCTCCTAACACGGAACATAAGACACCTTTGACACACCATAGGTTCGTAAAGGCATCTAAATCATTCATGTCATAGCTCTGAAATAGTTAAAATCGATTGAGAAAGGGGGGGGGGGTTGTTGGATAGGACAGGATGATTCTTTAACAATGATGAAGACAGACTTCACACTGTTATTTTTGGACCCGTGTATTTAAAAGTCACTATCAAACTTGATTTGTCACATACAGCCTCTTAATGAGAATCTAAAAGCAGTCCTGAAGGATTTTTACACAAATTCAAAGCAAATAGGCAAGGGATGAGTAAGTGATTTAGCAATCATAGTGACATTAATGGAACCTGATAAGCCAGGCTGTGAAAAACAGTATGCTGATGTTCACACTGACTTCTGTCAGAAGACAAATTTTATATCAAAGTGGGGTTGCTTCCCATGTCATCTTGACATCATACTGTCACAACAGAAGCTATCTGAGACTGTCTAATATTATGTTGTTATAAAGCTATTTATAACTGGAGAAGATAAAGTATTGACTTTTTTCACCTTTTCTCACTTTCCTAAAGTTTAAAAAAATGGCCGTGGCGACTTGGAAGGTGCACTGTATAAGATGCTTCATTTTCTTATAGTGAAGTGTATTTATAGCAATACTTGAAACAATGAGGGGAAAAAAGGAAAAGCAAGTTTCCTTTGACATAACATTTTTCTAGCATAAGGACACACTCTTTTAACTCACTTTCAGGCCTACATTGTGTAGGTGGTAACTTCTTGCTTTGCTCATGTAAATATTGCAGGTTTTATATTATGAGAAAATAAAATGAAAGTGAATTATTATTACAAAAAAGCGGATGATTCACACACAACATCTGCATTAAGACCTCTACTCAGCTTCTGCTAAGAGGTTGTATATTTACTCTGCTCAATATCAGAACCATAATAAAGGCCGACAACATAAACTGCCCGGCCAAAAAAAAAAGTCACCGTTTGGGTTTCAATAAGCAAATTGCAGGGTTAAGTTGGTTAAGTCTAGGTTCAGCAATTTTATTCAGCAAAAAGTCAGCTAAGTATCTGAATGTACTGAATGGCCAGGCAATGCCATAAATTGATTTTTTCTCCCGGATGGCACGATCATATTCCAGGACAATGCCAAAATGTATATAATAACGTCTGCAGCAGATCCTCACAGGGTTCGCGTGACTAATTATATTATGTCATCAAATAGTTTTGTGAAACTGTCGACTTGATATTTTTGGTAACGTCTGGAGGTCATGACGTACCAACTGAAAGCCCGTAAAGAACTGGTTGACGGCAGATGGGCCGAGGTTAATACCTCCCCCTAGTCACACTTTTAGGGTATAAAAAGATATGTGATCCAATTTTTAGTTTGTACTTCAAGTTTTTTCCTGTACCCAGAATGTTCTGCAACAACACACCGGAGGACTTTTTCATCGTCTCCAGAGCTCTCATCATGCTTAGATAAGTATTTGTTGAACTTGTCTGTTTGTTGTACCTGTCTGTCAATATCATCGATGATATTATTGGACTCATATTCAACCTGTGTATGATATTATTGTACTGCTACTCAACCTATACATGATTTGAATTGACAAATAAATATCTTGTATTTTACACTGTCTCCTGTCCTTAAGAAAAATGAAACCCCCACCACAAAGTACAAAAAAAGGCCTGAGGGAGCTACATTGAGTTTTTGTAGATCTGGAGAAAGCTTGTG
Source organism: Antennarius striatus (assembly GCF_040054535.1). NCBI lineage: Eukaryota > Metazoa > Chordata > Actinopteri > Lophiiformes > Antennariidae > Antennarius > Antennarius striatus. The sequence goes on from NC_090779.1 coordinate 16,622,453, forward strand.
ACAGGGTGCAAAGAGAGGAATTGTGGTATTGTATGAAGAAGTCTGAAGTGGCCGAGAAATATGTTAAAGTGAGTGAGGTGTGCTGTAGGTGTGACAGAGGAGTTCAAGGTGGAGGTGGGACTGCATCAGGGATCAGCTCTGAGCCCCTTCTTGTTCGCTATGGTGATGGACAGGCTGACAGACGAGGTTAGACAGGAATCTTCATGGACTATGATGTTTGCAGATGACATTGTGATCTGTAGTGAGAGCAGGTAACAGGTGGAGGAGAAGCTAGAGAGGTGGAGTTTTGTCCTGGAAAGGAGAGGAATGAAGGTTAGCCGCAGTAAGACAGAGTACATGTGTGTGAATGAGAGGGACCCAAGTGGAAGAGTGAGGTTACAGGGAGAAGAGATGAAGAAGGTGGAGGATTTTAAGTACTTAGGGTCAACAGTCCAGAGCAATGGAGAGTGTGGAAAAGAGGTGAAGAAGCATGTACAGGCAGGATGGAACGGGTGGAGGAAAGTGTCAGGTGTGATGTGTGATAGAAGAGTTTCAGCTAAAATGAAAGGAAAGGTGTACAAAACTGTGGTGAGACCAGCGATGTTGTTTGGCCTAGAGACAGTGTCACTGAAGAAAAGACAGGAGACAGAGCTGGAGGTAGCAGAGATGAAGATGCTGAGGTTCTCTCTGGGAGTGACCAGGAAGGATAGGATCAGGAATGAGTACATCAGAGGGACAGCACATGTTAGAGGTTTTGGAGATAAAGTCAGAGAGGCCAGACTGAGATGGTTTGGACATGTCCAGAGGAGAGATAGTGAATATATTGGTAGAAGGATGCTGAGTTTTGAACTGCCAGGCAGGAGGCCTAGAGGAAGACCAAAGAGGAGGTTTATGGATGTAATGAGGGAAGACATGAAGGTAGTTGGTGTGAGAGAAGAGGATTCGAAGGACAGGGCTACGTGGAGGAAATTGATTCGCTGTGGCGACCCCTGAAGGGAAAAGCCGAAAGGAAAAGAAGAAGAAGAAAGAGGCACAATAGACTAATGTATTTTTTTTTTTTTGACATACAATCATATCACTCTGACAGATATCTGCATATTTCAAATTAGCGGGGTAAAAGAAGGAATAGTTCATCTCTCACCACTGCAATATAAATTAACAGTGTGTGATAAAATGGCACACCAACTCCCAAAGTCATGTTTTACATAACTGTGTGGGAAGTAGATTTTATAAGGGTTTGAAGTCTTTTGCTTTTTAGTCAGTGTTAAGATTCCCAGCTTCTTCATTCTCCATTCAGTAAGGCTGCAGTGAAGCAATCATATAAAAATAAAATATCCTCTTGCTTTTGTTGCAGGCTTTGCTGCTTCTCAAAGAAGCTGCTGGCTGGAAGTGGTGCTGAGGATTGGATTATCTTAAATGCTTAGTTGCATTATTGATTTACTCATCCTTCCCATTACTGCCAAAGTAACAGAGAGGGATTCATATGGTATTCCATGGGTAATTGTGGAGAAAGACCTGGTAGCGAGGCTATAGTTCATTATGCAATATTAGGCTCAAATGTTATCATTTGGCAGACAGCAAAAAACAACCTTCATGATGTAATGTTACCATGTAAGAGGATGATTTATGCATTACAAATGTTAGAAATTATGAAATATTTACACATTTCCTACAATCGGCTTGTGTCAACATGTCTCACTTTAATATTGATGCACAATAGTGAGGGAACTGTATTATAGATAAGCTTTAAATCTTGAATAAATCTTGTGACATTATTCTCATTTACCGTTGAATTTTTTTTCTCCTCCACTCTATTATAGCATCTCTCAGCCGAGATTCACAATTCAAGACATATTTAGAATACAAATTGACCCATCCAAATTCAATGTTTCCTTAACACATTTAAGTAAAGTACATAATGTGCATGTATTTTTTTATTTGTAATACTGCAGTACCAACATGGCCGTATACTGTATAATATATATATATATATATATATATATATATATATATATATATATATATATATATATATATATATATATTTATATATATACAGTATTTTCCGGACTATAAGGCGTACCTAAAAGCCTAAAATTTTCTCATAAACCTGTAGTGCACCTTATAATCCAGTGCGCCTTGTATATGGATTAATATTCATATTCATATTAGTTAAAAACATGATCGCTGAAAAAAAGCCGGCAGTCTGGCCGCCAGTCATGCCGCACTCCACCACCAGAGGAGCTCCCTCAAAAGGCACTCAGGCCCACGCCCCCTAACAACGGTAGTCAAGGGGCGTCACCGAAGTCCTGGCTCTGACTGATCTGCTCTCACTCAGACGGTAGAGCAGACTGTAGGAGCACCGGTGATTACGTAGCAAAACATAAGGAGCTTTTAACAATTTTATTAATAAAGTTTGACTGAGTGACTGATCTCTGTATTCCCCAACTACTGTGGCTCTGGAAATAACCCACTTTAAACGTAATTGGTCTAAAAAATGCCATTGTGCTGGAATCTGGAATCTAGTGACGGTCTTTTCTATTCATTTGCGGAAAGATGCGGAGAAACTGACATAAAGGTGAATGAAAGACCCTTAAAGCTGAAGGTACAGCCTTTTCTGAAATTTCAAGAGCAGATTCACTGTTAGACATTGGTGTCTGTAGTGCGTGTCATTGGTGTCTGTAGTGCTGCTGCTGATATATATATATATATATATATATATATATATATATATATATATATATATATATATATATATATATATATATATATATATATTCTTACAGTCTCTGTGTACTGCTGTGTCCATAAGTAGCTGGTGCTTGGCTCCCCTGGCGTTATTACGAACTCCTTTCTGTGCCCCACTCATATATTGATCCATGTGCCTACTCATCTTAGCTGCCATGATGCCTGACAGGAGCTTCCATGTTGTACTGAGACAGGTTATTGGCCGGTAGTTGGATGGGGTAGATTCCTTCTGTGGGTCTTTCATGATCAGGACTGTCCTGCCTTCAGTCAACCATTCTGGGTGAGTCCCATCCTTTATCAGCTGGTTCATCTGTGGCAGACCAACTTGTGCACCGCCTGGATTGACTACCAGAAAGCCTACGACTCAATGCCACACACGTGGATACTGGAATGTCTGGAACTTTATAAGATCAACAGGACACTAAGAGCCTTCATCAAGAACTCAATGGGGAAGTGGAAGACAACCCTGGAGACTAACTCCAAGCCAATTGCCCAAGTTAACATCAAGTGCGGCATATACCAAGGGGATGCACTATCACCACTGCTGTTCTGCATAGGCCTGAACCCCCTCAGTCACATCATCACAAAGAGTGGCTACGGATACCAATTCCGAAGCGGGACAACAATCAGCCATCTCCTCTACATGGATGACATCAAGCTGTATGCCAGGAATGAGCGAGAAATTGACTCACTGATCCACACCACCAGGATCTACAGCGACGACATAGGGATGTCATTCGGATTAGACAAATGTGGCCGGATGGTATCAAGAAGAGGCAAGATGATCAGAACTGAAGGGGTCAACCAACCAGGGGGCAGGATAGAAGACATCAAGGACAGCTACAAATACCTTGGAATCCCACAGGCTAATGGCAACCATGAGGAGGCCGCAAAGAAGTCATCCACAGCCAAATACCTCCAGAGAGTAAGGCAAGTCCTGGGAAGTCAGCTGAATGGCAAGAACAAGGTCCAAGCCATCAACATGTATGCACTGCCTGTCATCAGATACCCCGCTGGGATCATAAACTGGCCAAAGGAGGAGATAGAAGCCACAGACATCAAGACGAGAAAGCTCCTCACCATGCATGGAGGGTTTCACCCCAAGTCCAGCATCCTGAGGCTGTACACTAAGCGGAAAGAGGGAGGCCGAGGACTAGTGAGAATCAGGGCCACTGTCCAGGATGAGACATCAAAAATCCAAGAGTACATCAGGAAGATGGCCCCAACAGATGAACTGCTCAGTGAATGCCTTAGACAGCAGAAACCTGAGAAGGAGGAGGAGGAGGAGGAGACAACATGGAGGGACAAGTCCCTAAACGGCATGTATCACCGTCAGATAGAGGAAGTGGCTGATATTAAGAAGACCTACCAATGGCTGAATAAAGCTGGACTGACAGACAGCACAGAGGCACTGATCATGGCAGCACAAGAACAGGCCCTAAGTACAAGGGCAATAGAGGCCAATATCTACCACAGTAGATCTGACCCAAGGTGCAGGCTATGTAAAGAAGCCCCAGAGTCAGTCCAGCATGTGGTAGCAGGGTGTAAGATGCTTGCCAGCTCAGCATACATGGAAAGGCACAACCAAGTAGCTGTGATAGTGTACAGGAACATCTGTACCCAGTATGGACTAGAAGTACCCAAATCCCACTGGGACATACCACCGAAGGTGGTTGACAACGACAAGGCTAAGATCCTGTGGGACTTCAGCTTACAGACTGACAAACAGCTGCTGGCTAACAAACCGGACATAGTGGTGATGGACAAAGAGGAGAAGAGAGCAGTGGTGATAGATGTGGCGATTCCAGCTGACGCCAACATCAGGAAGAAGGAACACGAAAAGATTGAGAAAGATGTGGAAGGTCAAGGTTAATGTGGTCCCCGTGGTAGTAGGACCACTTGGGACAGTGACCCCCAAACTGGAAGAGTGGCTACAGCAGATCCCTGGAACAACATCTGAAGCCTCAGTCCAGAAGAACGCAGTCCTAGGAACAGCTAAGATATTGCGCAGAACCCTCAGACTCCCAGGCCTCTGGTAGAGGACCCGAGCTTGAGGATGACACAGATACCACCCCACAAGGGTGAGAGGGACATTTATTTATATATATATATATATATATATATATATATATATATATATATATATATATATATATATCATTATGAAAAAAAATCCTGATGTCTGGCATCATCCCTGGTGTCACGACACCTTAAAATCTGCGCTGCAGCAGCACCGTCAGGTGGGATCATGCATCATCGACGACACCTGCCACTTAATGAGTCAGGGCAGCCATTACATCACATTACAATCAATGAAGCAATACATTTGATAAAATCATGGTTACCTGTGAAGTGAATGGATGTTCCAACACCACAGGAGTTAGACACAAAGATAAAAACGTATCTGTTCCTCAAAATACCTTTTGGAAAAATTCGACAGCATTGGAAAGCAGGGATAAACAGAGGCAAAATAACCAAAGAGCCAAGAATCTGACATGAGCAGCTCACCCCGGATGATTTTGAAAGAGATTTGAAGGTAAGATCATTATTGGACAACCCATAGTATTTATTCTGAATTCCTAAGGTTAGTGGATAAGATACTGTAGGTATTACGTACAGTAAATGCTTTTTTATGACCAGATTATCATGTGATTATGGCACTAGAGAAAAGTAAACAATTTCAAAAGTGATAGACAGGTCAGTTGATTGGGTTTATTTCCCCCGGGGCTTGTTACCGATCTCCTTGATTGGTATCATATAGGGGCTTGTATAGTTAGCAGTTATAAAGCAGTTATAACATTGGGTCGTAATTATAGGGAATAATTACACCCCCAGCTGGGTTCACAGGGAACTCCTCTGATGATGACATGATTTGAGATGATTTTGTGATAATTAAATGTTATAGTGTTGGTGTGTTGTCACTTGTTGTATATTTATATAATAGTGCTGATATGGATTCACCCCGATGCCCATAATTGTGTCACTTCCGCTGTCATAGAGCACATTGGAAGTTATGATATATTTTCTTTGGTCAAGGTCCCCATTGATCATTTAAAAAAAAAATAATGCCACCAAAACGTTTATGCAATTATGTACTTCAAATAATGCCCCGGGTTCACTTTAACTGTCCTGTCCCATTAACATTGAATTTAGGTACACTGACTAAGTATCCCACACCTATTAAATAATCTTATTGTTCTCATCAAAACCTCTAGTAAGAATATGCAAAGTGAAGCTCATTGATTTTCCTGTAATTGCAATTTTAGGCTTACTTTGGTGTGCAGGAAAGAAAGAGGACCACACTTAAAGGTGGAATGTGCAGTACTATGCTTCATAAAATAAAAATAATTATGAATGGAATTAAGAGGGAGAGCACCACACAGATCTCTCTGTGTGTGTGAGTAATTAGTTTACAAGAACCACAGATTGAACACTATGTATTATGTGGGTGCATTAATTACACATCCCAACAATTCCTCTTCCCTGCTTAAAATCAGGCACAGACAGTCCGGAGATGGAAGCCTTTTCACAGAAATATGTTAATGTATACACATAATACACAGTCATACTGTGTGGTGCAGCCCTAATCCAGACCCTTGAATATTCAAACATGAGCAACTGCACTTTTTAGAAGTCTATTTAGCAGTTGAGGAAGTTTCAGCTCTCTTCCAATTGGCTACTTCCCTTGTAACTGACAGGTGGAGGCCCTTTTCAGGTCGCTAAAGCATTGACAGTAATCAGTGTTACACAATGTAGTTGAGTCAAAAGCACAACACTTTTGAGAATCCTACTGTTACACAGATTACTGTTCATCTTGTTTATCATAAATATATCAATATTAAGTCAGTTACACCAAAATTGAGAAACTACTACCTCTGGCCCCCGGGGTCTCATATAACAAGTAGTGTTGTTGTGGATCAGATGAATAGTTTTCATAAGAAAAGAAGTATACTTTATTGATCCCCACAAGGGGAAATTACAAAGTCACTCGGTGAGTTAACAAGTATACAGCCCCCCTGAACACAGCACACAAGGGGGCCTGTAAGCATGCAGTTAGTACAATCACATTAAACTACACACATCAGGGAGACAGAGTGACAGGCAGCGGCTTTGGAATGCGCCCCAGTTTTGAGCAGCTTGTAGGGGGGACGGCGCCTTGCTCAAGGGCGCCTTGGCAGTGGCTGGGACGTGAGCTGACATCTCCTACTGTCAGCTTACACTCCTGGTGACATCATGGCGGGAGCTGGATTCGATCCGCCGATGGCTGGGGCGATCCGTCTACGAGACATCTGCTCTACCGCTGAGCCACTGCCGTCCCATAATCAATGAATTACAGAAAAATGGGCAGACAGGCCAACAGACAGTGATTTACAGTTTGCTAGATTGTCAAGTTTGTAAGGTAGAGTAATGACATAAAATCCATTACATATATAAGACTTTATTTAATTCAGAAACAATAGCAATACAGAAGATTCTTCATGCTTGCTTATCTTTATCAAATTTGTTTTGATTTTGATATAGAACGTAATTAGTTAGTGGTTAAGTCAACTGACTTGAATGCAGGAGGTTGTGGGTTCAAATCCCGGTCGGGACAAACACTATCCAGTCAACTTACACAAATGCAGGAGGGTGTGGTCTGTAATGCAGGAGGGTGTGGTTTTGAATGCAGGACGGTGTGGTTTCGAACCCCAGACATGGCGAACCCTATCCAGTGAGGCAAGACCCTTAATGCTATAACAGCCTACCTCAGTCATCAGACAGAGTCATACCGGCTTGGACTTTGCCCGGGTTAACAAGGTCAATTGCTAGGGAACCAGGGCAATCTGATGAGAAATGGCTTACTGGAACAAGACACACATGGACAAGGGCGGAGAATACGGAGTTGTTGGAATGCTACTACACGAGTAATCCCAGAGAGAGGGGTTATATGTGGGACCAATGGATGCTTCAAAACCCACAATCAAAGCTAACAAAGAAACAGCTGTTAGCCCAGTGTTCCAACATCCATTACTGAAAACTGCTATCACAACTCGAGATCGATGAAATACTACAACAATGCTACGGCAAGGGGGAGCCAGGACGCCAGGTCAGCGAGGGGATTTCACCATCCCCCCCACAATCTGAGATTGGGTACCAAGCCCCAAGAGACATAGACAGCCTCAATACAAGAGCTGCTGACCTGAGAAGGGAGATCGTGACCCAAATGGAAACCTGACTTCCTTGCGGCATCCTCATGATTGCCATTAGCTTGTTGGATTCCAGGGTATTTGTAGCTGTCCTTGATGTCTTCTATCCTGCCCCCTGGTAGGCCAACCCCTTCAGTTCTGATCATCTTGCCTCTTCTTGATACCATCTGGCCACATTTGTCTAATCTAAATGACACTCTGGATCAGTGAGTCAATTTCTCGCTCATTCCTGGCATACAGCTTGATGTCATCCATGTAGAGGAGAAGGCTGATTGTTGTCCCGCTTCGGAATCGGTATCTATAGCCACTCTTTTTGATGATGTGACTGAGGAGGTTCAGGCCTATGCAGAACAGCAGGAGTGATAGTGCATCCCCTTGGTATATGCTGCACTTGATGTTAACTTGGGTAATTGGCCTGGAGTTAGTCTCCAGGATCGTCTTCCACATTCCCATTGAGTTTTTGATGAAGGCTCTTAGTGTCCTGTTGATCTTATACAGTTCCAGACATTCCAGTATCCACGTGTGTGGCATTGAATCGTAGGCTATCTGGTAGTCTATCCAGGCGGTGCACAAGTTGGTCTGCCTATTCTTACAGTCTCTGTGTACTGCTCTGTCCACCAGTAGCTGGTGCTTGGCTCCCCCGGTGTTACTACCAACTCCTTTCTGTGCCCCACTCATATATTGATCCATGTGCCTATCAATTAATCAATCAATCAAGTTTTATCTATATAGCACTTAATCATGGCAGCAGAAATTTCAAAGCACTTTAACAGACAGAGAAACCCAACTGAACCCCCCAGAGCAAGCATAAGCGACAGTGGTGGGGAAAAACTCCCTCGATGAGGAAGAAACTCCGGGCAGGACCCAGACTCTTTTGGGCGGCCATCCGCCTCGAGCGGTTGGGTGGAAAATAAATCAAAGGAAGATAAGAACAGCATCAGAGAGAGAGAGACAGAGAGAGAGTGACAGATTGGCCAGGTAGAGACAGTGTCAATATGGTTAAGGTTGCTAAAGTCAAGGCACAATTACAGCTGCGTGGATGACTGTGTGGCGGCACGGAGGAAGAAAGGAAGCAGGACCACAGCCGATGGATAGTTGAGGGATGGTAGTGGTGGGCTTGGAGGAGAAGGTCCACAGAGGAAGGTCCACAGCGGATGGGGGGATGAGGGGTGGAACAGTAAGATGACACGAAGGAAGAAAGGCAGCAGGACCCCAGTCGATGGTTAGGTGAGGGGTGGTACTGATGGGATGGGAAGAGCAGGTCCATAGCAGATAGGTGGAAGAGGGGTGAACCTGAGAAAAACCTGTGAGGACATAGAGCGCAGAGACTCCAGGGAAGAAGTGCCTACTCATCTTAGCCACCATGATGCCTGACAGGAGCTTCCATGTTGTACAGTGACAACTTATTGGCCGGTAGTTGGATGGGGTAGATCCCTTCTGTGTATCTTTCATGATCAGGACTGTCCTGCCTTCAGTCAACCATTCTGGGTGCATCCCATCCCTTAGCAGCTGGTTCATCTGTGCTGCTATACACTCATGGAGTGCTGTCAGCTTCTTTAGCCAGTATGTATGGATGATTACTGGTTCCTGTTCTGGGAGGCAGCTGTGGTCATTCCTCAGGTCCACTAGCCACTGGGCATCGGTGCCACTGAGATTACACATTTACTGGTTGAGTTGAGAAGGTCTTGTTTATTCTCCTGGCCTCTATCTCCTTGGTGTATGCTGTACTGTGAATCACCTCGTTGGTTCCAGTTATGTTCTTATCGCAGCATTCACATCTTCTAGCAGATTTTCTGAAGGTACTTGACAACTTAGCTTCGGTATTTATGCTTAAAAAAAAATAGAGGAACTCATTTTAATCGGAGTATAGCCACCTAACGTCTTGGATATTGATCTGGTCAGTTACGTAGCAGAGGGGGTTGATTATCAGTTTCAGCTGCTTCATTTTCCTGATTAAAGACAAATCCCTACACTGGCACTTATTATGATGTTGTATAAATATTCCGAAAAAATATTAAAGACATGTGACACAGGCCTACTGTGATTCAAAATAAATAAAAAATAGCCAAAAGTACATTTATTTTTCTTTACTTTCAAGCCACTTTACACAATAACAGTAATATATTGATCTTGCTGGACCTAGATGCTGTTTCAAAGCTCAACTTTATCTTTCAAGCTGCCATGTCTGACAAATAGCCAACTCAGCAGTCATGTAGTGTATGGTTTCCATGCCACAGTGAGTATCACTGTCCCATTTCCACTCTGCTGCCATATATAAACATTGGTGTCCCACCTCTAGGCATGGTCCCCTGATCCCAGTCCTGACAAAGACCTGCCAAACCAGAGATGCTTCTGATCCCCCAGGCTGACAAGCCAATTCATCTTCACCTGCATGATAACTTCATTCTGTTTTTCATCAGGACCAGCCATATGTCAAGAAGACTGAAATAGATATGCTAAAACATTCACTGTCTCCTCAATGACTATGCCACTCAAGAATGTGTCCGGACCGTATGTAATTTGGGTGTCAGTCATTTATAATGTATTCAGATTTAATTAATGAGATCATTCAAGTTATAAAAACAGTTTTTTCAGTCAATATTTTTTTTGTTTTTCTACAGCAAACTATCACTGCAATGGCAATAAAGTATGACTGTGATAATTAAATTCCATACCGTATATTTAGAGGGCAAACAGTTTGGTCCTGAATGTTCACACGCTACCATGGAGCCAATAAGCTGTGTCAGGTTTGCAGCACTAACAGGATTAAGCTGCAGACTTTATGTCTTTTACAGCTGCTGCAAGCCACAGGCCTGAAAATAATGTGATCAGTTTTGAAGCAGTTCATCACAGAAGAAACCACCTCTTCCCATGGTTGCATTGTGAAGAGTCCCACTGCAAATGGGCACTATGAGAACATGCCTATTATTTGTAAATATGTATTTACATCTCATCAAATAAATATGGCTACATACATTTTAAAAATAAAACTTAACAAAAGAACGGGAAATTTCATTGACAACAATTCCTGCAAATGGAGCAAAGGTTCATGCAACCTTGTTGATGATGATGGTGATTGCCAGCATTAGCTGAGCATAGTCAGTCAGTCAGTCATCTTCAGATTACCACCGCTATATCCGCCGCAGCGGGTCATGGGGAGCCGGAGCCTATGTCGGCGGTATAGGGCGTGAGGCAGGGGACACTCCGAGCACGACACCAGTGCACCGCGGTAGCTGAGCATAGGTAATAAAGATATTTTTTATACCCTCCTTTTCAAAGGACATGAGCGTCAAACCAAAGTTGCATGTTAATCTGTTACTAAAAAGACTAAAAACCATCAACACAATGAACATAATTTAGTATAGGAAACATAAAGGGAAATTTGCCTGGATTACTGAGAGTAACATAATATTGAAATGTTGTGGACCACCACCTCTGCATGATGACTTGCTTATAGTGACCACTTATATTTTATGTAATATTATTGTTTATATGTATTATTAATAGTTATACCCCATTGTACCTTGTAATAAATAAGTAGGAGTTGGAGAAGTAAGAGTTGGTTTTTTGGGTTTTTTTTTATAGAGCTCAACCTCTATAGTTATATATAGAGTTATATACTGTATATAGTCATTGTATGATTGGTTATCCCTCCCATATACAATGTAAGTAAAGTTCATTCAAACTTTAATAGTACCATTACAGAAATATTTTGATATGTTGTTTTTTTTACTGAAAACTTTGTGACCACTTTTTATAATAAATGTACATAATCACAAAAAAAAACTATAGTGTTGTTGAAACATAGACAATATGATTACAACCGCCTCATCAATAAGAAAATGGATGGATAGATGTTTTCAGCATATGAACACATAAGAAACACTACAGTTATGAGAATCATCAACATTTTTTATGTTACATTAGAAGAATGACTAAAGACTTTTTACAAAAAGCAATAAAGCCAAGACACAATCAAATTATAACATTTCTGACCTTCTAAAGCTGCATCTGTCAATTTTATTTTGAATTCTGCTGGTAAATGTGAGGAAATCATTCTGGAGGGCATACTGATTAGCCCAAGGGGAATGTAAATGAAATAAACTAACTGCTTGAGAGAGTGCTTGCTTTATTACTCGATTATACTTGAAAGGTGCTGAGGATTGTTAGAGGCCTTTCATAGCAAGAATCACTGCCTCATACTTTCCTCAAGCTAGTTTCCATAGCAGCTCCCATTAATTACTGTTTATTTTGCTCCATTTTTGCAAATTAAATTAAGGCTACTCTGGCAGTCTGGTTTTGCAGTGGGTAGCACTGTTGCCTCGGTCCAAGAAAGTCCTCTGTTCAATTCCACTTGAGGCCTTTCTGTGCAGAATTTGTATGTTCTCCCAATGTCTCCGTGGGTTCTTTCTGGGTACTGTGACTTCCTCTCACCACAAACAATGTGCAACTAGTGAATTAGTTACTATAAATTCTCTGTAGGTAGCAGTGTAAGCATGAGTGGGTGTCTATCTCCTGCGAAGAACTGGCAACTTGTCACGGATGAACCCCACCTCTCACAGACTGTCAGCTGGGGTAGCATCCGGCGTAATCCTGACAGAAGTTGAGACAGTTATATTCAAGAAGATGAATAAATGAATAAAAGCTCCAGATTGGTTTAATTGCAAATTTCATAAGAAAATAAAACTTACAATACTGGATAAAATGGGGGCGGCAGTAGCTCAGTCGGTAGAGCGGGTCATCCACTAATCCAAGATTGGCGTTTCTTTTCCCGTTCCAGACCGATTGTGAGCCGACAGTGGGAGGTGCCGGCTCACCTCCCAAGCACTGCCAAGGTGCCCTTGAGCAAGGAACCGTCCTCCCCACAAGCTGCTCATGTAGGGTGCTCTATATAATACATGTCTACAGGCCCCTTGTGTGTGTGATTGGTTGTTTCAGGGGTCTGTACAAAAATAACATACATGTATGATTACTAACAGTGATTGAAAACATTATAATTTCCCTACGGGTATCAATGAAGTGTTCTTGTGGTGGGGGTTTCCTTTCTCTTAAGGACATGAGACAGTGTAAAATACAAGATATTTATTTGTCAATTCAAATCATGTATAGGTTGAGTAGCAGTACAATAATATCATCCACAGGTTGAGTATGAGTCCAATAATATCATCGATGATATTGACAGACAGGTTCAACAAACAGACAAGTTCAACAAATACTTATCTAAGCATGATGAGAGCTCTGGAGACGATGAAAAAGTCCTCTGGTGTGTTGTTGCAGAATATTCTGGGTACAGGAAAAAACTTCAAGTACAAACTACAAAATGGATCACATATCTTTATGTACTCTAAAGGCGTAACTAGGGGGATGTATTAACCTCGGCCCATCTGCCATCAACCAGTTCTTTACGGGCTTTCAGTTGGTATGTCATGACCTCCAGACGTTACCAAAAATATCAAGTCGACAGTTTCACAAAACTATTTGATGACATAATATAATCAGTCACGCGAACCCTGTGAGGATCTGCTGCAGACATTCTTTGGATCACCCCGAGCAGAAACATACATTCTAATTTCAGGTGTAGTATAGGAAATGATCTGACTTGCTGCTTCTGTCAGTGTCTAACTTCTTCCAAGGATACCCACAGTCTTCTTCTTCTTCTTGCTCACATGTTGTCAGAATAGATTTAGCATCCTGTAAGTGTGTAAATTATCATTTGGATCACGTGCCATGCTTGATTTGTATTATTGCTTATTTCCCATGCAGCACGGTGTGGATTCTAATAAGCCTCTGCCATACTCCCACATTGATATTGCCGGATCCAGTGGTCCTTTCCCTGGTGTCCCAACAGGAGCCCCTGCCCTCGCCATGGCAACCAACTACATCTTGTCCAATGAACTGTAATTAGGCACCTACAGTACAAAAGAGGATGATCTCTGCTTTTAATTACGAGGCACTGTAAACATTCAGGTCTAAAACAGATTTTATGTCTGATTTCCTTTAACGCCTCAGGTAAGTTTTCTGCAGTCTTCTATCTAAGATCATGTGACATTTGTTCCATTTGTAGAACAAAGTATTCGTGTCAAGTTGCCCGTGTTAAGTGAACTGAATCCATAAACTCAAGGGTTAAATGATAGAGTCCATATGTCGTCAGCAACCCGCGTCCATTGTTGTGTGATGAGTTGAGTAGGTTTTCATAGTCAGACTTATGAAGGTAACTGATACTGTCTTTGCTGTGTATTTTATAGAGGCTTGTGTTCTAAGTCTAAAGTTGATTAATAACACAACATTTAATAAAACAAATTTATTCTTGCTTTGATCTTCTTCTGTGAGGAGTTCATGAAGTGAGTGGGAAAACTGCTGAGTGATTTTCGGCACTTTTTTCTATCTTTACATTGTCTTTATGTTTGTATTCTTTGTGTATTGTTAATTGTGTTTGTCTTGAGTGTTTAGTGTCATTTATTGTCAGTTTTTGTGTGTTTTTTGCCGACCAGGCATGTGCCGGTTGGCGGCCGCTCAGACGCCGTCATGCCGTTAAACGTAAATATAGCCAGAGAAGATAGGAAAAGGGCACTGGTCTTTGACATAGCAAGGAGGAAAACTATTGACGTTCTGTTTTTACAACAAACAGCCAGTGACGAGAACAATGAGGTGGACTGGATGAAAGAGTGGAAAGGAAAGGTGGTCCTGAGCCAACACCACGCTGAGTGGTGGAGTGGCCTATTCTCTAGAACATTTAACCCAACATCTCTAGAGATCAAGCGAGTGCTACAACTGTGGAGGCAAAGACTCTCCGGGAAGGAGAGAAGCCTCCTCCTGGACTATAGTACAGGGACTGTACTAGACAGCAAAGATCCTTTCCCTGAGGTCCACATCAGTCCCCTGTTTGGAGAACTGGAGGGTCCTCTCCTTGGAGATGAACAACAAATCAGCCTGCACACAGCCAACAAAAAAATACTGTACAAATACTATGTAAAAGTGAACAAGAAAAGCCTGTGTGACAGAGCACCCACTACCTGGGCCAACAGGATGACGGGAAATGGACCTGACCCACAGTGGAGACTTCTATACAAACCTCCCCTCAAGAAAAAAAACAGCTCCAGTGGAGACTTTTACATGGTGCCATCAGTTCCAATGCTTTATCTCTGTTTTTAACCCTGCTGTGTCCAACCAGTGTCCCTTCTGTCCCCTTCGTGAGACAGTCTTTTCATGCTTTTAGTGAGTGTACGAGATTTGCAGTGCTCTTCACTCTTTTAACAAATGTTTTTAATCTGTTCTTCTTCTTCTTCTTCTTCTTTAGCACGTGAGGTGAGTAGAGACATTGCTGAGTGATTTTCAGTGTTTTTTATATCGTCACATTCTGTTTTTGTGTTTGTATTCTTTGTGTATTGTTAATTGTGTTTGTCTTGCGTTTTTAACGTTGTTTATTTTCAGTTTTTGTGTCTTTTTAGCCGAACAGGCGTGTGCCGGTTGGTGGCCACTCAGACGCCGTCATGGCGGGTGGTGGGTTTGATTTCACTACGCTGACAAGGGACCACGGGATTAGAGTGGTGTCTCATTTCAGCAAGGTAGCACTAGCGTTGTGTGAAGTTATCGGGTATAAGGAACTGAAGTCTGCCGGCCGGATGAACAGGGCAATCGTCATGTTCGTGGCGAAGGTAGAACAGGCAAAGCTACTGGTGGAAAGGGGGATAAACGTTGGCGGACTGTTTGTACCCGTTATGCCGTTGTCGCAACGAGCGACTACGATCACACTGTCAAAAGTCCCCTGTTTCATCAGTGATAACTTCCTGGTTAGAGAACTCTCTCGACACCGAAAAGTTGTGTCGCCAGTTACCAGAATCACGATGGGGTGTAAGTCCCTGCATCTGGGGCATCTCGTGTGTTACCGCCGACAGGTATCCATGATCCTGAACAACAGGACAGAAGAATTTAACTACCGTTTTGTTGTTAGAGTGGATAACTATGACTACCCGTGGTACGCCACCTCCTCTCGGATGAAATATTTTGGCTGTGGAGAGGAGGGACACATTGTTAGCGCCTGTCCAAAGCGCGTCAGCGATGCTCCGGGTCCCGGTGACACGGCGGCTCCCACCGCCGCTCCGTGGCATCCCGTTCCGGCTCCGCGGCCCCGAAGCATTGGGGATGCGGAGCAGAGAGATGCTCCGAGGGGCGAGACTGAGAGGCAGATGCAGGTAGGAGCAGTGATAACCAGTAACATCGTGAGGGGGCGGAGTGAAGGTGGGACAAGTGAGGATGGTGGCAGGGTAGCTCAGAGAGCAGGTGGAGAGATGGGTGAGAGCGGGGCGGCGCCCAGCGAGCTGGGCGACGCGACAGTTGCGGTGGGTGACAATGGGGGACTGACAGGTGAACAGGGGGAGACTGGAGAGGCAGTGAGCGAATTGGGTGAGAGTATGGAGGTGGCAGGTGAACTGGGTGAGGAAAGTACACTGGGTGAGACTACGGTGGTGACAAGTGCATTAGGTGACAATAGGAAGGGGACTGGTGATAAAAATGAGAATATTGAGACAGGAAGCCAGACAGGTCCTGAAGAAATCACAGACGAGTGTGAGTTTGAATGGATTCCTGTTTCTACCAGGCGGCGTGGTAAGTGGAATAATGTTTGAACTGTTTCTGCCGGACATAGAGCTGGTCGACTAGAGAGCACACCGAGTGTTCAAGACAGTAGTGACAGTGATGAATATATGTCTGATTGCAGTGACCTATCTCATACTCCAGTCACTGCGAGTCAAAACCACGATTTGTACCCTGAAGAAATGTTTACATTGTTTTTACAACAAACTAAAGGCATGACAGGTCTGAACCTGGAACAGTTTTTTCCTGATAAATTAATTTTTTATAATTCGGCAAAACAACTTATTCAAAACAGAGCAACATCAGAACTCAGTGACCAAGAGATATACCGACTCAAAAAGAAAATGAGTAAAGTCCGTAAACAACGGAGGTTTCAAGTTTGATGGGGCTGTCTATATGTAGTTACTTTAAGGTACTTTTAACTTTTTCCCTTATCATGGATTATTTAAGAGTGGGGACATTAAACGTAAATGGAGCCAGAGAAGAAAGGAAAAGGGCACTAATTTTTGACACAGCAAGGAGGAAAACTACTGATGTTCTGTTTTTACAAGAAACACACAGTGATGAGAACAATGAGGTGGACTAGGATGAAGGAGTGGGAAGGACAGGCGGTCCTGAGCCATAACACCACGCTGAGTGGTGGAGTGGGCTTCCTGTTCTCTAGAAGTTTTTTTGCAAAAAGTCTTCTTCTGAAGCACTTTAGCGCTTCATCTAATGTAAAATTGCAAAATGGTTGAATGTGATTAAAGTGTTTTTGCAAAAATTAAAAAAAAACTTATTCTTCTTCTTCAGTGCTCTTCACTCTTCTAACCAATGTTTTTAATTTGTTCAGTGAAAATTTTAGTATCAGGAAATTCATCTACGGTGCTGGGTATCTTAAAATAAAGTGCTACCAAAATGGTAGTATCAGGAAATTCATCTACGGTACAATAGATCGAATCAGAGAAAGTGGCAGCTTTTAAATTTTATTTCTGGAGAGGCAAAACTTGCAATTTATGTAACCAGGAAGAGGAGAATTGAAAACAATACTGTTCAAGCAGCCGCTACTGTTTGTTTTTTTGCTGTAACATCAGATGTCGCTTAAAACTAGAATCTGGTTTCTATAAAATGACAAAAGACCTAAATAACTTGAAGGGAAAAGCCGAAAAGAGAAGAAGAAGATGTCCACATGAGTACATATGATTGGGGGTCATATGTACAGTAATTTCCGCACTATAAGGTGCACTAGACTATAAGGCGCACCCTCAATAATTTGTTTGTTTTATAATTTATTTCATATATAAGGTGCACACAATAAAAAATAAATAAAATTTATTTGATAAACTACAGCGGCTGTAGTTGCACAATCCGTCCACTAGATAGAGCCGCCCTGCTCAGGCAGTCATGACTTCCTGACTACCTTTGAATGGCTCCTATTGTTATGTCAATAAGCCATTCTGAGCCTGTTCAAGGAAACCTGATCAGTCAACACGCATATTAAAAAACCTGACATTAAAAACTGGTTAAATTCATTACGAGTGCAGTCAGTGCGAACAGAGCGGATTATTTCCTGATCTGAAGTTCGAAGCAGATATTTAAGCTCCGACGTTCGTCTTCATTTATTAATGAAGAACTGACTAGAACTGACTTTAACGTCGGTGTCTCACCGCCGTGAATCTCACAGCTCGTCGCTGCAGACAGAATACACAAGCCTGAATGCGCCCCTCCGCCGCCCGCCCAGAGCTATCAACTACATTTGTGAATCAATTGCAGCACGCCTGTTGGCACCTTTGTCTAGCAGTGACTCTGTTCTTGAAATTTCAGAAAAGGCTGGAAGTTCAGCTTTGAGGGTCTTTCATTCAACTTTATGCCAGTTTCTCTGTGTGTTTCCACAGACTAATAGAATGGACCGTCAATAGATTCCAGATGACAGCACAATGGCATTTTTGAGACCAATTAAGTTTAAAGAGGGTTATTTACGACGCGAAATAGTTAGGAAATACTGAGATCAGTCAGTCAGTCAAACTTTATTAATAGAATTGTTGAAAGTTCCTTATGTTTTGCTAGATAATCACCAGTGCTCCTACAGTCTGCTCTACCGTCTGAGAGCAGCTCAGTCAGAGCCGGGCAGTCGGTGACGCCCCTTGACTACCGTTGTTATGGGGCATAGACCCGAGTGCCTTGTGAGGGGCCTCCTCTGGTGGCGGAGTGTGGCATGACTGGCGGCCAGACTGCCGGCTTTTTTTCAGCGATCATGTTTTTAACCAATATTAATATGAATATTAATCCATATATAAAATGCACCGGATTATAAGGCGCACTACGGGTTTATGAGAAAATTTTAGGCTTTTAGGTGCGCCTTATAGTGCAGAAAATACAGTACTTTGGGGGTCAATATTCCAAGGGACTGTATTCACAAACCCACTGTCACTTTATTAATCTTTTCCTAAGCTGTTTTAAGGAGAACTACTTGCAGCATTTCTTCAGTTTTCTGGGAACAACATGAGTATTAGAAGAAAGCTTGAGGTTGACAGGACGTCCGGAGGAAAATAGAGCCAAGAAAGCCTTTGTGAGGACAATGAGGAAAACCTGTAGCCACTTAAGCTCTTCTTAATATACATCTGTCATGGGAAGAAATAGGAGGAATATAAATGCACCATGATAAAGCTGGTCCAAACGTAGCAGCAGTGGAGTAGTGAGACAGAAATGGAGTAAATGTACCCACACAAGGCTGTAGTTTAATAAATATAAATGGTTGAATCAGTACTGAAGTAAATTTACCCAAATGAAGCAGGAGCCTAATAACAAGGACCTTGTGGTGTGAATGTACCAGATATAAACAAGCAAATAAAAAATATACCCAAATGAATCAGTTGTAAAGGTACCTCAGTGAGGCAGAATATGATCTTGAGAAATCTAAGTTTTATTTCAATGCTGCTGTGTTAAATTAATATTTTCCTCCATTCATCTTCTTACACCCACCCATCCATATTCTTGCAGACATCCAGCAACCCATCCATCCATCCATCTATCCATCCATCCATCCATCCATCCATCCATCCATTCATCAATGCATCCAACCCCATTGATGTGACAACAGTAATCATCTCATCTACAGTTACTTATCTGCCAGCTCATTGCCATATTAAAGACAACTGCAATTCATGCTCACACTCAGGCAATTTGGTGTGAGCATGAATAGCAAGTCAACTAAGCTGCATGTCTTTTGGGGGGAGCGAGGAACTCAGAGAGAGCCCATGCAATCCAAGGGGGAACTCCACATAGAGGGAATCAAATCTGGAACCTTTTGCTTTGAGGCAACAGTGCTACCCACTGTGTCACCCTGGATATTTTTGCTTTATTTAAGTATCTATATGACTCTTTAGAAGCTTATATTTCCTTGGTCATTGTAGCGTCCATGAATATCTTTAAGTTGTAGTTGAGTTGATTAAATTAAAATCATGTACTTCAAGGATTTTGGTCCTAATAATTTTTAAACAAAATGACTACTACTAATATTATCAGTCAGGCTGTACATGGCAAAGACAACCAAGTTAAATTTTAACTGGCATGAGTATTACTGAGAAAAGTTGTCAGTATCCATATTCATGAAGAGGGAAAATAATCAGGCTTGTCCACAGCACTTTGTAGCACAAGGCAGGCAAGCTACAGACAAATCTCATCCTTGTCCCTGCACATGCACAACCGCACACACACACACACGCACACACATACACACACAGACACACACACACACACACACACACACACACACACACACACACACACACACACACACACACACACACACACACACACACACACACACACACACACACACACACACTACAGCTACTTAGTCTTTGCAAGTTGCAGCTTGAACTCTTGCTGCTTCTTCAAATTAGATTTTCTTCCACTGAATCGGCGCCTTCTTACATCAGTAGCTCTGTAAATTATCCTCACTTTTAACAAGAATGCAGTTGCAAGCCTGAATTCATATTTCCATGTTGACTCACTAACATTGTCTGTTCAATTTAGAGTAATTCTCTTTTTCTCAGTCCCCTTTCTTATTTCATTTGCTCAACAAAGTACAGTCACTTTTTTTTTTCTTACCAGCACTATAAATATGAATATATATTGAAGTTTGACAGAGTCTGCATTTTCCTTTCTTTCAGACATAAGCAAACACAAACATTGGAGGCTGAATAATGACAATGATCTATACATAACTCTCTAATGAAGAACAAATATTCAACATCTTCTAGCCCGATCAAGCTTATTTTTGTAATATGTGATGTAATATACCATACAATTCCTGTTTGAGCCCTGACCTATCTTGGTTTGATTAAGGATAGAGATGACTTAATAGGGACAGTACAGTGGTGCAGTGGGTAGTGCTGTTACCTCATAGCAACAAAGTTTTGGGTCCAATTTTCTTATCAGTGTGTGATCCTCCATGTGTGTTTAAGTAGTTAAAAGGCCCGCCATGCTCACAGAAGAGACAGGTTTATAAGGTTAAATTGTAATGAGTCCCTTTACCAGGCTGTCCCTCATCTGATATCTTCCTGATAGCTGCTGTTGTAGAAGCCAAAATCATGCTATCATTGTGTACACAGGGCTAGCCAGGCCCACAATTAATACTGTTCTTATCATTCTGTGTCCATGATTTCCATCCCAAACTCTTCTGTCAGTGAGACCCATATCAAACCATGTTTGTCTTGTTTGAACATACATCAGAAATGTGCTACTAGACACACTGTCTGTTAAATGTTGCCTGTTGGCCAACAGACCACACCACAACCTTGACATTAATGGCTCAATGAGCACAGTAATTGAGTGCCTTTCTCATTTCCTGGCAGCTACAATACAAAGTGAGTGATGGGGAGACAGGACAGATACAGAAGTAGGAGGGTAAGAGCTTGAATGAGAAAAGGTTGTAGAAAAAACTAAAGGCAGGAAATGGTGATAGGAGTGAGTGTGAGGATAAGACACAGAGTGAAGGATGTATGGAGGATGAGTAAAAGCGGGGTAGGAAAGGGAAAGGATCAGAGGCTGAGGACAGTGAGGAAAGAGATTGCATTAGCTCATCATCCCAGAGGACCTGAGCGTGCTCTTAGGTTGACAGTCCTGAGAGCTCCTGTCCTTCAGCCTTCTCTAGGCTGTAGTGTTATCTCCTGCTTACCATAGAGCCAGGCACTCAGCTCTAGAAATCATATTATTTTTTAAATCAATTTGTTCAATTTGGTTTCGGTGCAGTGGTATAGGTGTATAATCACTGTCAGGAGCTCTGTTTAATGCTTGTTCTTTCTCCCCTAAATCTGCTCCTAGGCTGAAGTGCTCCGACAGCAAGACTATACTGTGAATTCCTACTGTAGTCCATCCTACAATATTCCACTGACCATAATAATCACAATCTTGACTATAATGTTTTTTCCAGCATTATCCCAACCTAATTTTGGTTAAACTACACACTGTGAATTTGCAGAACTTCCTCTAAATTACTTGGAGAAGAGGTTAGAGTTAAGAGTGTATTCTTTCCAAAGTCCACAGATTTTAAGACATTCCTGCTAGAATTAATGGTTTGAAATGCAGCCATCTGGCAGGTATGTGAGGCTGTAGGTAGGCACAGTCATGTCCTAGAGTTTGCTCATGACAAAGCTGATGATGACCATGTTCATCTTCCATTCTAGGAAAATAGCCCAATAGCTTTTGAACACCACAAATAGACATTCCCCTGAATTGAGCTACAAACAAAGGCAGTTTAGGAAGACTATGATTGCCACACTATGTATACCTTCAGGGTTGCAGTGTTCTTGTTTGTGTGCGTCCTTGTGTCTTTGACGCACATATTTTGACAGGGACGTACGATCGTCAGACAGCGTGCATCCCTGGGACGCAAACTTTAAATGCACTTCGTTCAACAAAAATATTCACAGTCTTTCCATTTCTCAACTTAAATTTCTAACCCGGAAATCACCATTATGTGCTAGAAACTCATCACGAGACCCACCTGCATTATTCTGCCTAATTAAAATCCATCAAAGAGTAACACGGCATTTGTTGCAGTGGGAGCAAGGAGTTAGTTAGACTCTCCATAGCAATCATAAGCTGTTGCTTAGGCTTGGAGAATCCTGTTGGGTTTGTCTGTCTATTAAAGCGATTTGAAATGTCTGCTGAATCGCTATACAAATAGTGTACAGGTTGGTTGGTTGGTTGGTTGGTTGGTTGGTTGGTTGGTTGGTTGGTTGATTGATTACTACAATGTCTCTGCAAAAGATGCAGAAATTGGAGAAAAAGCAAGTGACAATGAGTGTTTTTTGAAAAAAAAAAAGTAAATGAAGAAACAGAGACAGATATTACTGACAGATATTATTAAAATGTGTGTAGAGAAGGCTCTGTCAGCTTGGTGCAGTGTCCACAGGAGAATACAGTATATGAATTGAAGGAAATGAAAAAGCAAAAATTAAAAAAAACAAAAACAAAAAAAACCTGTATCACATCTTTATTTCTACAACTGTTTTTTTTTTTAAATAACAACCAGGTTTTAACATTTACATAAAACTAATGTATGATTTTATTGTTTTTTTTTCTTTTTACTTAAACAGTTACAATGGTATTAATAAAAAAATTAAAACTGACAGTTTGTTTAGTTTTTAAATTCTACTATTGGCAAAACTTTATCCTTGAGTACGTATCTACCATATATTCTGTTATATTCCTTGGGATGAATAAACGTCATGTTGGGATGCACAAATGTTTCTTGAAGCGCATCCCATGTATGCACTACTTTATTGAGGTAAAATGAACTCTCGGGTTGGGATTGTGCTTTTGTAAACCAGAGAGATTCCAAATAGCAAAGCTACTCTGAAAGCTACATTTGATAGTTTTTGTAATGGATTAAAAACGTGATCCATTGTAGAATCTGTGATGGGTGGCAGCATTTCTTCTATCTACCCACGCCACCCTTCTTCTTCAAACAGGGTTCTAGTCTGAATGGATGGGAAGAATAAATGCAAGGCAACATGGATATTGTGCAATTAACTCAAGCTTTAATTTTGCTTTAATTCTTTTCTTCTCGGTCCACCTGTCATATTTATTTCACAGTATCAAATGACAGACAATATTACACCTGCAAAATGAATTGCGTATAGGGATTAAACTAAAGTTTATTGTCACCAGTTTCCTAACAGTTCTCCATAACAAGTTTCCTTTCATTATTTATCAGCCCAATCTGAAAATGTAATGGTTGAATTCACTGTCATAGTTTTTAGATTTTTATTTCTTAAGCCAACAAGAAAGAGTATCCATGACAGATGCCACTACAAAAAACCCCAATATTTTTTAAATAAAATATGAAGTGTCTCTAAATGTTTTGAGGAATACTTTGCCATTATATGTATTTGTTGTAAATGTGCCCAGTGGGTAGGTAATACAGCTGAAGACTGACTACGATCTGATATTATAACCTGTTACTACATGCAGCAAAGCAGTATTTCACCATTGTTTGTGAATGAACAAATAACAGTAACAGTCAAAAATGAGTAATCAGTGCAATTAAGTAATATCCTTTGATTACATTTGGGTAGCCTGTATTAATTTAAACATCATGGGGCAGTAGGTTTGGAGCATTGTCTCGCATCACAGTGAATATCAACACTAAAAGTGAGTGCAGTGGCAACAATAACTTACATTTGCATTAGGGGGTTACTAGAAATATATATATACAAAAATTATATATATATATATATATATATATATATATATATATATATATATATATATATATATATATATATATATATATATATATATATATATATAATTTTTTTTTTTTTTTGTAATTGTATTTTCTTTCTTAGTGAGACTCTTCAGTCTCATGAAAACTCAGGTGATGACTGACTGTGTCCCTGCAATTCTAGTTACATGAGAGGCTTAGAAGTAAAGGCTGAATACACAAAAAACTGATGCATCACTTGAACTGTGTATTGTATAACTGAACAAATAAAAGGTAAATGGGTCACCAAATGTGAGTTTGAGTGTGGCGTTATCTCAGGCCAGACCGTCTGACTCAGCCACCTGTCAGCAGGATGAGGCAGATGGGAGGCATAAAATGCTCTATGCCTTGAAAGGTAGTCTGTCAAAGTTACGGAGAACAGTCACAGGGGTAATGTTTTGACAAGGCGTTAAATGTCTCCTTCACAGATGTCCTGTATGTCATTTCAATAGATTGATGTACTGATACAGATGGCTGTATGCCTATGGGGATTCTATATGCTCATGCATTTTGTCAGTTGTTATCCTCCAGCCTGCATTTGCTTCATATGGCTAATTATCAGCTGTGATCCGTCACCCCAAAACTCATGCATAATTACATGATTATAATGTAATTATAAAATGAAAGTCAGAAATACAGTTCAGATTTGCATTGTTTCATTGCTGTGAAATACTCACATACTGCCCGTGAGCAGTATGTATTTATTGGTATCTCTGTGAGCATAAGTCACCCCGAATTTCCCTTGGGATTATTAAAGTATCTGTCTGTCAATCTGTCTATCTATCTATCTATCTATCTATCTATCTATCTATCTATCTATCTATCTATCTATCTATCTATCTATCTATCTATCTATCTAAATTGCAATTTTGTTCTTTATCTCAGAAAACAGTGGAATTTTTGTGTAGTGAAGTAACTATATTTTTTATATCGATCTATGAATGTATTCTAATTTGAATAATCCTGCTGACAAACAAAGTGACCTATAAAACCTAGATAGTAACTTAACGTCCTACATAATGTAATGATGTGTTGCTTAACTCCTGGTTTACACTGTACTGTATGTTTTCCTTATAGAATGAATTTCATGAATTCTGTTCAATATCATTTCATAAAGCAATGCTATTTTGAACTCAGACACTTTCTCTCATCTATTCTGCTGTTTTCTTCTTCACTGTGTGCCAAATTTAAGCATTCCTTTTAAGATTGAGACAATTATATCCAATTTGTGCTGCAGGGCACACCATGAGCTCTCAAAGACCTCACTCCGTAAATCTATCCATAAAAAAAAAATTGGCTACCAGTGATTTTTCCCTCCAACCTTTAAACTGAGGAGACTTCACCTGAGGCATGGCCTGAAGAAATTGCAACATGTAGATAGATGTGTCCAGATGTCTACTGTAATGCTCAAAAATAGATAGTGATTACACCACTCAGAGCCAACTGAGCTAAAAATAGGTCCCTTTACATGTCTTCTCCGGAGATATATATATCATGAGACATGATATACATGCTTTTGCCAGCTGGGATTGATTCCAAAATTAACAGAGCCCTCTGATAAATGTGTAGTGCATTGCCTTTGTGCTGTAGTGCATATACATATGATATATATGACATCAACTTTGAAGTGTATATTAGATACTTAATTTGTCAACCTGCTGTTGAATTACTTTATATGTGTGTAGTACAATACACACATATTGTAGTGCTAAATGTAGTCAAGCGTCACCTGCTCAACACTGAGACAGGTCTCGTCTGCAGTACAGCAGAGCAAATTGAATCTGTCAGTCAACTGAAGCGCCACACTTATCTAATCTGACCTGTAATACAGGGCTATGCTCTTTTGCCTTTGCTTAACACTCTCTTTATGTTTATAACCAGGGTTCCCAAGGTACTGTTGAGGTATTGTCATTTCACTTATTGTAAACCAAGGCCAGCCCCACCTCTGGCTGCCCTTTTCTTTCTCTGTTGTTTTCTGTTATTGTCTGGAGTTTTCTCTTGGGCACCAACGCTAAAGTTCACATTACTCACATAATCACAAAGCTTACTATGTAAATGCACACATGGCCAGTCACAGTGAACAAGGGGGAAAAGATACATAGAGTCACTGAGAATTCATCTTGTCAGGGACTAATGCTTTTCTGCTTGAGTCAGCAAGGGAGATGTTAATGCGGCGGTGAGAATTAATGGAAGTATTGGCTTCCAAACATTTGATGATACATTGTTGTGGCTCCAAGCTACGAGCCTTTTTTAAGGTTGTTTTTCAGTTTCACATGCCGTAAGGGAAGTACTTCCTTTTTAATTGGATACTGGAAAAGCAAATACTAAGTGAGAAAAGTCGGGGACTCTGCGGTCAGCTGTTTCTTTTTTCAGAGAAATGAATAAATTGTAATTAATTTCCTTGACATGTATTGAGATATAATTAATGGTCGTGCTTTGATAGTTGCTGAACTAATATACCAATACACTAATTTATGACTTGGTATTATACATTTATTGATGATTTATCGTGATTATTGTTCACCTGCAGATACTGTATATGTAAAAATTTCAGATGATGGGGTTAAAATCTATGGCTATTCAGTGCTGTTACTTCACAGCTAATGTCCTGGGTTTAAATACATCCAAATAATGTACAGTAGGTGAAATTATGACTCTAAATTGCCCCTAGGCATGAAGGTGAGAGTGATTGGCTGATTGTCTTTCCAAGTTGGCCTCTGATAAATTAAAACTAAACATGTTAACTTTCATGAACATTAGTGCCATCTTCATGGAATAAACAACATTTACAATCACAGCTTAATGGTTTATATGTAAGTCACCATATATGAAAACATATATAATATACAAATGTGTATATTGTCAATACACTGAAAACATGTAAACACAGTCTTAAAGCATATGTACAGCACTGCAAAGACAAATTATTTGATGTCTGCTATGACAAGGTGGAAGTTTTTATATTTGAAAATTATTTGAAGGAGAAGGAAGCAGTAATTGGGTGCAGTGAGTAAACTTTGCACACAACTTCAGTCTGTATAAACATTGGGTTTTGATTGCAAAGTACAATACACAAAGACAAGCTACTTTTTTTTCAATAGCTTCAGTCATTCGTTGAGGTTCAAAGGATCAATGGACAACAGAAATATTGGCACCTAAACTAAATTCAGTGGTAAAGTGTTCTGTTTACTCTGGTTTAAAATCTAATACTCTCTCTAAATTGGCACCCGCAAACCTATCACACCAGTCAAAGTCTCAGAATTGTCTTCTTGGTTGCAATTCTTAGCAGTGTTCTGTTTGTTGGGAGTGTTGACTGTTCTTTCAATTGAAATAAAAAAGATCTCCTCAAATTTAAAAAAGGAATACAGTGGGGGCTGTGTGCGAGTATCATGATCCCCCTGTGTGCAGCAACACTATTTCTGTTATTGTGCAATTGATCATTTCTTGTTGATATTTTATGAGCTTGTAAACAAAATCCAAAGCTGTTCCAACAGAGGAGCTCTGCATCATGACTGTCTCTGTACCATGACAGTAAATTGATTGAGGAGAAAGATGTTGGATGTTTCTGCTTCTGTGTGGGAAACTGGTGTCCCAAACATATGCACTAATTGCCTGTGTCTTAATGGTAATCATATTGCCTGCAGTCTGAATACAGCATTAGCAGATAACAGGTGAAGCACATCAAATAAATATTTATGCTTGTGGAAGGAATTTTTGGAACTCTGGCTTGATTGGAGGACAAGACTAGAGTGCGCCATCATTCTTTGCAGTCTATACGTTCCAGGAACCACACGTGATTGAGGAATCCGCGATCTATTTATCTATTTATATTTATTATTTACGGTAATTTAAATGTTTATGACCCTCCCCATGCTGACATTAAACCACTTCTACTATTACCTTATCCCACACTCTGCCAGACTGTTTGTGTCTCACAAAAGTCCGAGACTGACGGTACGAGCGCATTTCCGGATGCCATCAGCTAATAGAATGCACATATGGTATTACGTGACTGCTGATCAAAAATCCGTGATGAGAGGTGAAGTCGCAACCGTTGATGCCATCGCGCGAGGGCATATATATATATATATATATATATATATATATATATATATATATATATATATATATATATATATATATATATATATATATATATATATATAAAAAAAAAGTCCCTCTCACCCTTGTGGGGTGGTATCTGTGTGTCATCCTCAAGCTCGGGTCCTCTACCAGAGGCCTGGGAGTCTAAGGGTTCTGCGCAGTATCTTAGCTGTTCCTAGGACTGCGCTCTTCTGGACTGAGGCTTCAGATGTTGTTCCAGGAATCTGCTGGAGCCACTCTTCCAGTTTGGGGGTCACTGCCCCAAGTGCTCCTACTACCACGGGGACCACATTAACCTTAACCTTCCACATCTGTTCCAGCTGTTCTTTCAACCCTTGATATTTCTCAATCTTTTCGTGTTCCTTCTTCCTGATGTTGGCATCAGCTGGAATCGCCACATCTATCACCACTGCTCTCTTCTGCTCTTTGTCCATCACCACAATGTCCGGTTTGTTAGCCAGTAGCTGTTTGTCGGTCTGGAAGCTGAAGTCCCACAGGATCTTAGCCTTGCTGTTCTCAACCACCTTCGGTGGTATGTCCCATTGGGATTTGGGTACTTCTAGTCCATACCGGGTACAGATGTTCCTGTACACTATCACAGCTACTTGGTTGTGCCTTTCCATGTATGCTGAGCTGGCGAGCATCTTACACCCTGCTACCACATGCTGGACTGACTCTGGGGCTTCTTTACATAGCCTGCACCTTGGGTCAGATCTACTGTGGTAGATATTGGCCTCTATTGCCCTTGTACTTAGGGCCTGTTCTTGTGCTGCCATGATCAGTGCCTCTGTGCTGTCTGTCAGTCCAGCTTTATTCAGCCATTGGTAGGTCTTCTTGATATCAGCCACTTCCTCTATCTGACGGTGGTACATGCCGTGTAGGGGCTTGTCCCTCCATGTTGTCTCCTCCTCCTCCTCCTCCTCTTCCTCCTCAGGTTTCTGCTGTCTAAGGCATTCACTGAGCAGTTCATCTGTTGGGGCCATCTTCCTGATGTACTCTTGGATTTTTGATGTCTCATCCTGGACAGTGGCCCTGATGCTCACTAGTCCTCGGCCTCCCTCTTTCCGCTTAGTGTACAGCCTCAGGATGCTGGACTTGGGGTGAAACCCTCCATGCATGGTGAGGAGCTTTCTAGTCTTGATATCTGTGGCTTCTATCTCCTCCTTTGGCCAGCTTATGATCCCAGCGGGGTATCTGATGACCGGCAGTGCATACATGTTGATGGCTCGGACCTTGTTCTTGCCATTCAGCTGACTTCTCAGGACTTGCCTTACTCTCTGGAGGTATTTGGCTGTGGATGACTTCCTTGCGGCCTCCTCATGGTTGCCATTAGCCTGTGGGATTCCAAGGTATTTGTAGCTGTCCTTGATGTCTTCTATCCTGCCCCCTGGTAGGTTGACCCCTTCAGTTCTGATCATCTTGCCTCTTCTTGATACCATCCGGCCACATTTGTCTAATCCGACATCCCTATGTCGTCGCAGTAGATCCTGGTGGTGTGGATCAGTGAGTCAATTTCTCGCTCATTCCTGGCATACAGCTTGATGTCATCCATGTAGAGGAGATGGCTGATTGTTGTCCCGCTTCGGAATCGGTATCCGTAGCCACTCTTTGTGATGATGTGACTGAGGGGGTTCAGGCCTATGCAGAACAGCAGTGGTGATAGTGCATCCCCTTGGTATATGCCGCACTTGATGTTAACTTGGGCAATTGGCTTGGAGTTAGTCTCCAGGGTTGTCTTCCACTTCCCCATTGAGTTCTTGATGAAGGCTCTTAGTGTCCTGTTGATCTTGTACAGTTCCAGACATTCCAGTATCCACGTGTGTGGCATTGAGTCGTAGGCTTTCTGGTAGTCAATCCAGGCGGTGCACAAGTTGGTCTGCCTATTCTTACAGCCTCTGTGTACTGCTCCTTCCACCAGTAGCTGGTGCTTGGCTCCCCTGGTGTTATTACCAACTCCTTTCTGTGCCCCGCTCATATATTGATCCATGTGCCTACTCATCTTAGCCGCCATGATGCCTGACAGGAGGTTCCATGTTGTACTGAGACAGCTTATTGGCCAGTAGTTGGATGGGGTAGATTCCTTCTGTGGGTCTTTCATGATCAGGACTGTCCTGCCTTCAGTCAATCATTCTGGGTGCGTCCCATCCCTTAGCAGCTGGTTCATCTGTGCTGCTAGACGCTCATTGAGTGCTGTCAGCTTCTTTAGCCAGTATGTATGGATCATATCTGGGCCCGGTGCTGACCAACTCTTCATCTTTGACACTCTTTCTTGGATGTCTGCCATTGAGATGGTTACTGGTTCTTGTTCTGGAGGCAGCTGTGGTCAGTCCTCAGGTCCACTAGCCACTGGGCATCGGTGTTGTGTGATGCTTCTCTTTCCCATATGCCCTTCCAGTATTTCTCCAACTCAGCTCTGGGTGGGTCTGGCCGGATGCTATTTCCCTGCCACTGAGAGTACACATTTGCTGCTTGAGTGGAGAAGGTCTTGTTTGTTCTCCTGGCCTCAATCTCCTTGGTGTATCTCTTCAGTCGGGTAGCCAGAGCCATTAGTCTCTGTTTGGCAGTTTTGAGTAGTTCAGGTATGAAGAGCCTGCTGTATTTCCTGTGTTCCCCCATTATTCACCATGTTCCCCTTCTGTAGCTTGGCTAGCTGGCTGACTTCTCTCTGTGTTGCCTTTATCTTGGCCTCTAACCGTCTCTTCCATGGAGGGTATTGTTTGTTATGCCCTGTGTTGATCTTATATCCCAGCATCTCGAGGATTACTGTTGCTGTACTGTGGATCAGCTTGTTGGTCTCAGTTATGTTCCCCGTGGGGATGGTTGTTATTGCAGCATTCACATCTTCTAGCAGATCTTCTGAAGCTACTTGACAACTTAGCTTCGGTATTTGTTGGAGGCTCCAGGTTTCCATTTGGGTCACGATCTTCCTTCTCAGGTCAGCAGCTCTTGTATTGAGGCAGTGTATGTTTCTTGGGGCTTGGTACCTAATCTCGGATTGTGGGGGGGGTGATATCCCCCGCTGACCTGGCGTCCTGGCTCCCCCTTGCCGTATACAGCGCAGCCACTCTTCCTTGTGTGCAACAAGGAAGGAAGAGTATATATATATATATATATATATATATATATATATATATATATATATATATATATATATATATATATATATATATATATATATATGTATATATACACACAGGGCAGCCACTCTTCCTTGTGTGCAACAGCTTGTGACTTTCTTCTGTGCTCCTCTTTACACCTACACTGGTTCTATTCTTTATTCAGCTTCCTTCTGCTACAATTTAAAAAATATGTTGAGCTGACTGAGTTGGAGAACATTGCTCATCACAGTATGCAGCTTGAACCTTCACTACTTCTTCCAGTTAGTTTCTTTTTTTTCAGCTAGATCCCTTTCTTCCTACCTACGTACTTCAGTGAAATGTCTTCGATCTGCTGTTGACAAGAATTCATACTTCTATGTTGTCTCACCCACATCAGCTGTGCCTCATCATATAATTCACCAAAAAGAGAAAAAGCAGCATAAAATCTCAGTCCACAAAACCACTTTCTTTTTTAAAAATATAATTCATTTTATCTAAATGTACAAAAATAAGTTACCAGACTCATTTTATATTGTTTGTTGAAGCAATGTTTCTTTTTGATCAGAGACTGTTCCTATGAACAATTATCATATCATATATCATAGATTAGGGAACATATGTTGGTTAATAAGTGTTCAACTATTAATGAATTAGTAATGATCAAGATGTCACTTTAGTATGGGGAACATATTCTAAGTAACAAAGACTTAATTTAGAGTTATTTGGACACTTAATATTTGTAATTTTGTGTTTTGTTATGTTCATTAAGTGGTATTAAGGGAGAATAACTATTCCTGGGGTACTGCAACCTTATTAAGTCCATACTAAGCAAAGCATATTGAGATCGTAATTCATATACAACAACTTCCTTACTTAATACTAATAAGCAAGAATTCAGAGGTTATTGAGGGAAGACTCTTATTTAATGGCTTACAGGTTGTTTAATAAGGCCATGCAGAATAAGGCATTAATAAGTACTTAATAATGACTCATTAAGAGCCAATATGTTACAAATGTGCTTGTTAATAAGCAACTAATTAATGGTGAATAGGTGTATCTTAAAATAAAGTGCTACCAAAATGGTAGTATCAGGAAATTCATCTACGGTGCAGGGTACAATAGATCGAATTAGAGAAAGTGGCAGCTTTTAAATTTTATTTCTGGAGAGGCAAAACTTGCAATTTATGTGACCAGGAAGAGGAGAATTGAAAACAATACTGTTCAAGGACAGCTACTGTTTTTTGCTGTAACATCAGATGTCGCTTAAAACTAGAATTTGGTTTCTATAAATTGACAAAAGACCTGAATAACTTTAGGAACATCTGGTGTTACAAAAATGTCCTATGCACTTTAGTTGATGACCACTTCACTTTTGCAAACTTCCTGTTATAATGTACTAATTTTTATATTGTATTTCCCTTTGTTTATTGGTGTTTAGTGTTTTTTAGTGTTAAGTGTTTTTAAAGTTTCATCTAATGAAAAATTGTAAAATGTTCTAAATGTTCTAAATGTGATTGAAGTTTTTTTTTTTTTTTTGCAAAAAATCTTCTTCTGAAGCACTTTAGTGCTTCATCTAATGTAAAATTGAAAAAAAAATTTATGTGATTAAAGTGTTTTTACAAAAATCAAAATCAAAAATCAAAATGAAATGTAAATTATAGGTAACCACAGAAAAGTGTTTTGGTTGTTCTTGGTAATTGCTTTACTGCATTCTGTTATATACAAACAATGGGTCTTAATTGCAAGCTGCAGTATTCCTCACAAAGACAACATTTTCTTACTGCTCAGGTGCCACAAGTATGGCGATGAGGTCAGTTCATTGATCAAATTGGCTGTGGTTTAATTTCAGACCCTGCAGTCACAACACTGTACTGACCTTAGGCAAAATACTGAACTTCTAAATTGCTGCCAGTGGCTGTTCTTTCTGTGCATGAATGATAACTGTTCCTTATGAGCAAGTGGCACCTCATGTCGTAGCCTCTAAAACTAATGTAAAGCTGTTGGTAAGAGTGAGTGAGTGCAGGCTTCTTTTTTGTGTTATTTTGTAGTCAATCAGGCCTACTGACACTGCAATAAAGTACAGTCCAGTTACCCAAGAGTATGGCACTGGAATTCCTTGCTCATGCTCTCCAAAAGTGTTAAACATGCTTACAGGGAATACAGTATTGACTGAAATAACAAGGAATAATGAATGAAACATCAAAGCACTGACATGAATGAGAGACAAGAATTAAATGGCAGTGGTAAGAAACAACATGACTGCGCACATTTTTTCACCTGCCTTGACTTTACTATCAGACGTCATACAAATCAGTATCATTCCGTCCGTCCGTTCCTTTGTTCGTCCGTCCGTCTGTCTTCCAAACCTGCTTCTTCACTGTCACGGGTCGCGAGGTTGCTGGAGCATAACCGAGTGGACTTGGGGAATGAGGCATTTTACACTCCAGGGGTGACATCAGTGCACCGTGGAGCCTCATTCTTTTTATTCAATCCTTATTTCTAAGGTCACAGAAAAAACACTGCTAAGGGCTATACATCTGCTCATCATGCTTGGTGGCCTTATGACTATCCACAGACAAATCTACCTCTGTGACATGGTGAACCAGCATCAGAAACCTTTCCACTAGACCCGTGTCCTCCACCCTTTTTTTGTACCATGGCTCAGTTTAGGCTTAGACAATATTTTCACGGGCCAGCTTTGAAATGAATATAACAAAATAAAATGATATGAAAAGCAAAAAAGAAAACTGTTTCCTAAATGTAATAAAGGTGAATCCAATATACATGCAACTTTATTAGCTGTGTCCTAGTAACATCACAACATCATTTGTTGTTTGTTCATTTGGCACGCTTATGAGTTTTTATTTAGTGGTAATCCTGCTAAATTGAAACTCATTAGCAGTCTGGAGCAGACCCCTTAAAGGAGGTCGCAATGTGACTGGGTCAATCGTCTTTACAAGCGTCAGGATTGAGTCATAGGCAGATGAGAATCCAGTAATTTTCCGCAACAAAACACTGTTTGGACTCAGATAATAAAGAAAATTGATATGGTGTAAGTTATGTATTCTTTCTGTGCAGCCCGGGACCAATTGACCCATGGACCGATACTGGTCCAGGGGTCAGGGACCACTTTAGACCTTAAAATTTGTAAAAGTGAGAATTTTTACAATCCAACTACATACTTATTTGCATCTACATTAACCTGACATTCCTACATTATTTGCTGAGTTATTTGTGAAGATTTATTAAATTTCTGCACTTCTTTAAACAGATCAGTAGCCATCAACCTTTCTACCCCTTTGTTTGAAGGGCGATTTGAAGGGCTAGATGACCACATCCTATCCACACCCAAAAGAAATGAGACACACTACCTTAAAGGTAGGCAAGTGGGAAGGCAAAGGGATGGCGCTAGGATTAAAACTGTCCGTCATGAGACAGTGACGGACAGGTGACACAGGTTGGAGCAGACAACTGACATGAGCAGGAAAAAGAAAATACAAGACATGACATCAAAATTTGTTTAAAAAAATAAAACAGGAAACAACCAAAATGCAGAACCAAGTCAGACTACAAAAAATAAGAAAATCGTCATGTTGATTTTTGACTACGTTGGGTGCGCTTGGTTTATAATACCCATACATTTATTTTGATATGTTTGGTATGAAGTCTGATATAATTGTTTTATCGTGGAATTTCCAAGGGGGCCCGCTAGTATTTTCTTTATTTCTATTATGTTCATAGATTGGTAACCACACAATAATTCATTCATTCAT
Source organism: Antennarius striatus (assembly GCF_040054535.1). NCBI lineage: Eukaryota > Metazoa > Chordata > Actinopteri > Lophiiformes > Antennariidae > Antennarius > Antennarius striatus. Next base: position 16,657,686 of record NC_090779.1, read on the forward strand.
TTTCCAACCCGCTTAATCCGCTAACGCAGGTCGCGGGGTAGCCAGTGCCTATCCTGGCAGTCTCAGGGCGTGAGGCGGGGGACACTCCGGGCACGACGCCAGTGTACTGCGGAGCCACACAGAAACAAACAAGCATTCACACACACACTCACTCCCATGGTCAATTTGGGAGCGGCCAATTAACCTGAAGCGCATGCTTTTGGAGGTGGGAGGAAGCCGGAGAACCCGGAGAGAACCCACGCAGACACGGGGAGAGCATGCGAACTCCGCACAGAGCGGGACTCGAACCTGGGTCCGCCGTGATGTGAGGCAACCACTGCGCCACCGTGCCGCTGCGCCACTGCGCCACCGTGCCGCACACAATAATATTAATATATATTTAAAGTTACCTACCTTAACTCTTTAAATTATTTTTATTTTAAAGGACACATGCTCAAATTGAAAATGGGATATCAACAAGTCAGTGTCTAACAAACAAATGAGCAGACACAAGTGACACCATTTTTTTTTTTTTTTTGCAGAGGTAACAAACAGATACCATAATCTTTCACTTGACAGGGAGGATTCTGCCTGAGGCTGTTTGGTCTAAATCAGTCTGTTTTGATACTGTTTATCTCCGGTCAGTATGTCTGATACCATTTTGTCAGATATTGTTTTTACGAGGCCTTGTAGCAAGATGTTGTTTGTTCATTTGGCACGCTTATGAGTTTTTATTTAGTGGTAATCCTGCTAAATTGAAACTCATTAGCAGTCTGGAGCAGACCCCTTAAAGGAGGTCGCAATGTGACTGGGTCAATCGTCTTTACAAGCGTCAGGATTGAGTCATAGGCAGATGAGAATCCAGTAATTTTCCGCAACAAAACACTGTTTGGACTCAGATAATAAAGAAAATTGATATGGTGTAAGTTATGTATTCTTTCTGTGCAGCCCGGGACCAATTGACCCATGGACCGATACTGGTCCAGGGGTCAGGGACCACTTTAGACCTTAAAATTTGTAAAAGTGAGAATTTTTACAATCCAACTACATACTTATTTGCATCTACATTAACCTGACATTCCTACATTATTTGCTGAGTTATTTGTGAAGATTTATTAAATTTCTGCACTTCTTTAAACAGATCAGTAGCCATCAACCTTTCTACCCCTTTGTTTGAAGGGCGATTTGAAGGGCTAGATGACCACATCCTATCCACACCCAAAAGAAATGAGACACACTACCTTAAAGGTAGGCAAGTGGGAAGGCAAAGGGATGGCGCTAGGATTAAAACTGTCCGTCATGAGACAGTGACGGACAGGTGACACAGGTTGGAGCAGACAACTGACATGAGCAGGAAAAAGAAAATACAAGACATGACATCAAAATTTGTTTAAAAAAATAAAACAGGAAACAACCAAAATGCAGAACCAAGTCAGACTACAAAAAATAAGAAAATCGTCATGTTGATTTTTGACTACGTTGGGTGCGCTTGGTTTATAATACCCATACATTTATTTTGATATGTTTGGTATGAAGTCTGATATAATTGTTTTATCGTGGAATTTCCAAGGGGGCCCGCTAGTATTTTCTTTATTTCTATTATGTTCATAGATTGGTAACCACACAATAATTCATTCATTCATTTTCCAACCCGCTTAATCCGCTAACGCAGGTCGCGGGGTAGCCAGTGCCTATCCTGGCAGTCTCAGGGCGTGAGGCGGGGGACACTCCGGGCACGACGCCAGTGTACTGCGGAGCCACACAGAAACAAACAAGCATTCACACACACACTCACTCCCATGGTCAATTTGGGAGCGGCCAATTAACCTGAAGCGCATGCTTTTGGAGGTGGGAGGAAGCCGGAGAACCCGGAGAGAACCCACGCAGACACGGGGAGAGCATGCGAACTCCGCACAGAGCGGGACTCGAACCTGGGTCCGCCGTGATGTGAGGCAACCACTGCGCCACCGTGCCGCTGCGCCACTGCGCCACCGTGCCGCACACAATAATATTAATATATATTTAAAGTTACCTACCTTAACTCTTTAAATTATTTTTATTTTAAAGGACACATGCTCAAATTGAAAATGGGATATCAACAAGTCAGTGTCTAACAAACAAATGAGCAGACACAAGTGACACCATTTTTTTTTTTTTTTTGCAGAGGTAACAAACAGATACCATAATCTTTCACTTGACAGGGAGGATTCTGCCTGAGGCTGTTTGGTCTAAATCAGTCTGTTTTGATACTGTTTATCTCCGGTCAGTATGTCTGATACCATTTTGTCAGATATTGTTTTTACGAGGCCTTGTAGCAAGATGTTGTTTGTCTGATTTTTTTCCCTTTTATCTGGACTGTCTATGATGCTACAATTGTTTATCCCTTGAGCCTTCAAAAGTAAGTAGGGAATTTGAGAGAAATGTCAGATTCAAATAACTGTTTCATTTTTTGTCACATCAAATGTAGGCAGTCACTGCTGTGGGTGAACAGATTTAACAGGTTTAAACAATTTCGCTTATAGCCTGAACTATGTCTGTGACAGATGTGTAGCAGAGCCCTGATTGTTAAGTTTGTATCTGTTTTTTTTTTTTCCCTATTTGATGACAGGCTTAAGGTGTGAACTGCGTAGTCATTTTGCAACTGTTATATTTAAAATTAATAGAAATCAAAGAAGTGAAATACATGATTTTTTTTTTTTTTTTTTTTTGTGATGGAGCACTTGTTCACTTCTGCTAACTAAAGCTTTCTGCACTTTCCATTACTTTTCAACCTTTGTGCTGAATGGTGACGAACAGAACTGAAGATGGCTAAAAATAGATGTACCTATCTAATGATAGATAATTTCCTGTCCTTTTCAATATGGCTCTTCATGTGCTTTCTATGAATGCACCAAGTAAAGCTGTGCTCTGTTATATTTAAAAAGGCTACCAGTTATGTAGAGTAGAAATATGCAAAATGAGGCTCAAACATTCAGGGCTGGATCAGCATCAGCCTGCGGGGTTGACCCAAAGCTCATTACTTCTGTGCATTCATCCATTGCAGTAAGGAGTTGGTTTACCAGTCAATATAAAAATTTAAAAAAATCTGTCAAATTTTTCAGGGGAATCCAATAGCATGCTGGATTGTGAGTATGGATTTGAGTACAACTCCTTTTAAAAATCAACAAGATGCTGAAAAACGCATTTAAGCCTTGAGCAATATTTCACGTGTGACAGGTGTTACACAAATAATTACTGCTAATTATTATTAATATTTTGATGCAATTTTTTAAGGATGGGTTTGGATGGTACTTACATGTCTCATATATTGAATGAGGTTACATGTCCTGGGTGATGACGTGCACAGAGTCAAGACCTTGTTACAAACATATGCAAAATACTACAGTATGAAGTTAAATATCCCTTCACAAAATGAGAAGAGTAAAACAAATATATCTCCTCCACAGTTAAAATATTATTTGAGAACTTCAGTTCACTGCAAATAAGTGGTCTAGGACAGTGGTCCCCAACCTTTTTTCCGCCACAGACCGGTTTCATCTAAGATAATATTTTCACGGACCGGCCTTCATTTGATTGATAATCGTTAATGACGCCAGGACAGCTGTAGTCTATATATTCAATGTAGGAGAAATACTGATCATCTCCAATGAAAGGGTGAACAAGTCAATCAAATAATAATAATTAAAATAATGAGAATTAGTGGTTGGGGACCGCTGATTGAGGGGTAACGGGAGAGAATGACACCTGCAGTGTGTTCCGGACGTCCGGTCTACTCTCCAAGTTTGGTTTTCTTTGCGGTCACTGCAGAAAATCCCACAAAGACAGGAGGTTGAAAATGGAAGCAGGGTTTTTGATACGTTTTGGGCGATGTCATGATAATCTGCCTTGACTTTAATCCACTACAAAGGTACGGTTGTGGGCATTTAATTTAGGGGTAACCTGTCACGTGACCGAGACAGATGCATGCAGTTGAAATATCTTTAGACTGGTAATCAATAAAAAAATGACAGTCAAACTTTCTGTGCCGCCCAGTCCCTAATGTCCCGTGACCCGGTACCGGGTCGCAACCCAGTGGTTGAGCACCACTGACATAGACAAAATGTAACGGAGAATCAGGTAAGTTTTCAAAACATCTTTCAGACTCCGAAACAAATAAAACGGAAGTAATGTAAATTATTTTTTCTTTCTGTGCGGCCCAGTACCAAGTGACCCATGGACCGGTACCGGTCCACGGCCAAGGAGTTGGGGGTCACATGTGTAAAGGACACTACTGTAGTCTTTTATCTTCCTCCCCGTTGTTTTGGACAAATTGTCAGAAGGTTCCATTAAGACCTTATTTTCAGAATATTTAGATTTTTCGGAGAATTATTTTATGGTTCAAGCTTTAAATGACTACCATTTTGCAGCTACACAGTTATATTGAGGAGTGCTGGCAAAATCATCAAAACAATAACAGAATTCCTGTCAAGGACTTCATCTTATTATCCTGTAGGGTGCCCTATATTGTATTCTCTGTAGTAATCTCTGTAGTAAGCCTCTCTTTATTTCTGGTTTGCCTGTCACTGTTGGATTACCCACACACACACACACACACGCACGCACGCACAAACACACCCACCCACACAAACACGCACGCACGTACGCACACACACGCACCTACACACACACACACACACACACACACACACACACACACACACACACACACACACACACACACACACACACACACACACACACACACACACACAATACCAGACTCTCTTGTTTGTACCAAAAGGTAATTTTTTTACCATTTCTTGTTACTTAATCTGTGCTGATGTTAATATATATTATATTTTAAGCTTTGCAATATGGTTCTTTCACTATGGAAGAGGCTTCAGTAATCAAAACTGGTGATACCTTCAACCTGCATTAAATGTTACCACATTTGGTTTAGTTCCAGATGATAATCCACATTATTTAGGCCCTGCTTCTCCTCACCATTATTATTTTAACCATGTGTTTCTGGTAAGGTACCCTTGAAAACAATTTGTGTCCCATAATCAGTGTTTTTAGAGCTGGATTTTATTTTTAGCACTGCCACCACAGTCAGTCGTCTTAGGCTTTTATCACACAGGCATATTTGTTCAGAGCTACTTCAAACATGCCCTGGAAAAGCAGGACAGCATTAAAAAAAAAAAAAAAAATTCAGATCCCTGTGACGTGCGTCTGCGTCCCTTATTGAGGAGTCAAACAGCATTCGTGAAAAAAATAAAATGTATGAATTAGCAGTAAAGAAAACTAGCTCAGTGTCTATTTGTGTATTTTTTGATGTCACATATTCTCAATAAGATCGTAGTTTGACAAAAATCTACCTTCATTTACAAATGTCTTACGTCTGGTACAATTTAAAATTATATTCTTCTGCTGCACTACAACAGAAATAACAGTGACGTGACTTTGGTACAAGAGATCAAAGTCTAGCCTTTTCACTTATAGTGTGAAAGTTATTGCCCTAATGGCCTTTTCAGTGTCTTGACTATAACCAACCATACAAGCATATGGTTGGTTACCATAATAATGTCACCGATTACCCAACAGAATAATGCTCATGGCACTCTTTAATTACAAATAATTTTATATGATCACCACAGAACAGCTGTTTCTTGATCTTAATGTGGGGACAGATGACTTTACCACAGAGCTTTTCCAAGTCTGATTAATGCTGGTCTTGTTGTTATCACAACAGCATTCTTCTCCAATGTGCTCCCTGGTACCTACACAAAATGTAATGATGACTTTAATGAATCTTTTAATTTATATTTAAGGCATACGAGCAGATAGAAATTATTTCTTTGTCAGTGGTCAGTTAGTATTCACTTTCCCAGGAGATTTCATGTCGTTCATTCATTCATTCATCTTCAAACCCGCTTAATCCGCTAACGCAGGTCGCGGGGTAGCCAGTGCCTATCCTGGCAGTCTCAGGGCGTGAGGCGGGGGACACTCCGGGCACGGCGCCAGTGTACCGCGGAGCCACATAAAAACAAACAATCATTCACACTCTCACTCCTATGGTCAATTTGGGACCTGCCAATCAACCTGAAGCGCATGCTTTTGGAGGTGGAAGGAAGCCGGAGAGCCCGGAGAGAACCCATGCAGACACGGGGAGAGCATGTGAACTCCGCGCAGAGCGAGACTCGAACCCGGGTCCGCCGTGATGTGAGGCAGCAGCGCTAACCACTGCACCACTGTGCCGCCCTAGATTTCATGTTGTGTTCATTTGAAAGCTAATAGCCAAGTTGTTTGTGTCATACAATTCCACTGTGCTGCCATAATCAACAAGTATACCATGTTTAAAGAAATGAAAAAAAAAGTGTCTACTCCCACAGTGTGAATAGATATGTATGAGGTGTAGACTTGAATATGTATGTTTTGCATACTGTATCAGCAGAGTTACACACTCACATTAATTGATCATGTGCAGTTAAATGAATAAATTTGACTCCAATTAACCAATGAATTTGATCCATGAAAAGATAACAATAATGGTTATTATATTGATTACCACATTATTTTGGTTATTGAGTGGAAAGTGTGTGTGTTGCCAAGAACATTACTTTGCCTTATGTAAACATTAACAATGTCATATAAGGATGAAGACCTAAAGAAATTCAATAATGGTTATACAGGGACACAGGTTGGGTTTTATGTCACTTTAAGAGATTTAGATTGCTGTCTTCCAGAACATGGTATTTTTTAATTCAGAGCCAATGGACTTGTAGCAAGACGTGTTGGGTTTGTCACAAGATGACCAACATGCTATACGTATATTATTTTTTAAAATTTTTTTAGCCTTTTCATTCACTCATTTACAATAGCGTGTATTATCAGTATCATTCATTCATTCATTCATTTATCTTGTAAGCCACTTCTCCCGCCGTTTGTGGGGAGTTGAAGCCCATCCCAGCCGACTAGGCATGTGTGAGGAAGGGTGCACTCTGAACGCGACGCCAATGCACTGCGGAGCCAAATGGAGACACACAAACAAACATGCACACACTCACAATTTGGACAATTTGGAAAGCACAATCCTCCTGAAGTGCATGTTTTTGGAGGTGGGAGAAAGCCAGAGAGATCCCACACAGACATGGGGAGAACATGCAAACGCCGCACAGAGCAGGACTCGAAGCAGGAACTGCCTTGCTGTGTGGCACCAGATAAAGTTATACAATTTAAAAAAAACATGAAAAATATGATACAATGTTTGTAATGTAAGTGGAGTTTCAATTGCTACTGATGGATTACGATGAATAGTGCTGTTATTTTATCACCTTAACGACCAAAAGACATATTTGTACTGTGACAGATTAGATCAAACATTACAAATTTCAAAAGGTATTTTCTTTTTTGTTTTTGCAAGATATACTGTAGATTGTCAGTGTTTCCTACAGCACTATATCACTAAAAAAGAGCAAAAACCAAAGCATCACTTCTAAGCCCCTTTAGAGAAATTTAATTTATTAACACAGAGCCTGGACCTAGTCTGTTTTTGTTGAGGCTTCAATATTCTTCATTTATGAAACACAGCCTGTCAGCACACATGACTCAAATTAGGTCCAAACACTATCCAAACAAAAAAAAAAGTGAGATATGTTGAGTCTGTGAAGACTTTTTAGTCATGCTTTTATGACCTATAGACCACTATGATACTATTCAACAACTGGCATTGTAGCATGTGCTTGACTTTTGAAAAAAAAATGTTGCTGTGGTTAATTACTGCCTGCCAGTTTAATGTATTTTACTTTTGACTGTTATTTGATTTTGGAGTTTTGTTTTTGTTTTATTTTCCCTCTTTTTCAACCCCCTGAATACCATTCCTTATTATGGCACATAATAAGTGTTGCCAACAAAAAGTATACATTTATCAGTGCCACACCTGGTATTATCCACACCTCACCACTAATATATTTTTCTTTTGTACTCACAAGCCTCAATATTAAACATATAATTTTATACACTCAATATTTCAGTTTTCATATTTTTCAGAATTACATCTGGGCACTGACAATTCAAATTATGTTTGTATCAACGTGTTTCTTTTGTTTTGAGTTACCTGGAGTTTATTTCCTGGTGAAGCAAAGACATGGCCAAGGGCTCAGAGGGCTATTGGATTGTACCACAGCATGCTGTGTCACGGGGAGCATCTGGGAATTTACATTGAGTTTGGCCAGTTGAGAATATGGTGGCCATTTTATTTCCCCTTCCATATTAATTCTATTAAGGCCTACATATACACATGGACTCTAGTTGCAATCGCAGTCAAAATGTTAATAAATTAAATGTACTTATCCAGTGCCCTAAATGTACATAAAACTTCATAGATATGTTGACATTTTTTGAAATATTAAAACACACACACCTCAAAATTGTATCTAGATTTGCAATAAGACTTATTTTGTTTCTTCCTGCCTCTTCCTTTCCTGTTAAGTCAGAGGTATACCTTTTTCTCATATGGTATTTAAAAGCTAATCATTTCTAATACTGTGTTTAACAGTTTAAATTAATGGACCATCTGGAGCTCCTATATGATTTCCATTTTCCATTTTATTAATTAATTTATTTATTGAAGATTTTATTAATTTTATTCAAGCCTTGCAAGATGATTGTGATTATCAGGTGCTCTATGCTGCAAGAAAATGAAGCACTATATAAATTCAGTACATGCAGCACACATTCTAGCAACATTAGTATGACAGTATTTCCATTAAAAGCAATAATTTCTTTTTTCTTTTTGACATAAAATGATCAACACTATGTCTTGATTTGCTGAGAGAGTATTGTATTACAAGGTAAGTTAACATTTTTACTGCCCACACAGCAACTGTCTCTGTGTGGTTTCCCATCAGCTTCTCAGTGATAAGAGGCATGTTGGCATTTATACACCACCTAAACTGATTAATCTCAAGCCTGACAGTAAATATGCTCACATCTGAGTCAAGCACATGGGTGGGGGGAGGGGAGTGACAAACTTGGGCCATGAAAACAGTACTAAATAGCTCAAGTATATTTTTGAAAGATTTCTCTAACATCCTTTTAAATGGCTACCCGCTTTAAGAGGAGAGGAAAACCAGCTGAGGACAGGTATAAAGTATATTTCATTAGACATGGAGCCTGGTGAGAGCTGACTGCACTATTTGTTTGTCACAGAGAATTGATGACTGCTTTCTATTAAGGTAAATAAATAAATAATATCAGTAATCCCAGAGATGTGACAGCCATAATGTGTGCTCCGATAAAAGGCTGTGGTCTGACGCTTCTGATAGAAGTTTAATTCACCATGGAATATGCCACATTTATTTATTTTTATAACTGTGCTATTTATTGATGTACTACTGCAAACATGTTGCTGAAAGATTGGATTATTTTTGACTGAAATTCAGTGGGTTATCAGGTTTCCTGCCACCTATTAACTTTTGCTTTAAAGCATGAATAAAATTGTGAGTGTGTGTGTGTGTGTGTGTGTGTGTGTGTGTGTGTGTGTGTGTGTGTGTGTGTGTGTGTGTGTGTGTGTGTGTGTGTGTGTGTGTGTGTGTGTGTGTGTGTGTATAAATGAATGAAACATCAACAAAATCAGAAAAGCTCATGAAATGTCAGTTTTGTCCAACATCCCTTCTATAGCAACACAATGAAAACAAGTTAGAAATGTACCCTGAGAGCTGAATAAAGAGCAAAAATTATTGACTACTGTATTTGCTTGACCTCATGCCTCGTTGTTCTATAAATTTTGTCTTGAAATTGATTGAGGACTTGTACAGTTATGGAAAGTCTTGAAATACATAATTTTAAATAAGTTGCCTCATTTTATGTTGATGAACAAATACAAAAATGTTTTACCACAGAAGCTTCTTCTTCTTCATGGTTAAGGTGGTCTTGTGTGTAAGGTGAAGACCAACTTATACAACAGTTTGCTTTATTGTTCACCAATGTGTTAACTGAATGCTACTCCTTTATCAAAATCTTTAAATTCACTTGTCACTTGCATTTAATGGCTTTGGACCAAAAATACTGCAATCATTTTGGACAACAAAAAATTATAAACAATTCTGATCACAGAGGAGAATCTTTGTGACCACAATCTTGACCTATGGAGACTGTTTCTTTTTAATATTAGGGGGAAAACAGTTCATTCAGTTCATAACTGGTTTGGTACCAACCAAGACCACCTCAATTTAATTACTGTTAAATTGAGCCAGTCCTAGCTCAATTTATATCAAGTGGTAGGATGGATTTTGAAGATGTATAGATGGCTTTCATTCATGCTTCAATGGATTCTGTCAAAAGATTTAAAAAAACACACCCGGAGTAAAATTCAAATTAGCAAGCACGTGTGCTTAAGGTTAGCATGTATACCTCAAAGCAAGATGGACACGTGTTCAAATCCACCTGGAACTTCTTTATTGGAGTTTGCATGCCCTCCCTATGTCTATGTGTGAGTTCTCTCCAGCTTTCTCCCACCACAACAAACAAGCAATATAGATAAACTTGTTTCATAGGCATGAAAGAGTGTGGTTGTTTTCTTTTTATGTTTGTTTGTTTATTTGTTATATTTCCTTGCAAAAATCTGGTGACTTATCCAGGGTGTACACTCCTCATGCCCTATTTAGGTCCTCACAACCTAAATAGGATGAACAGTTACGAAAAATGAATGAATGAATAAACAAATGCAAGAATGAACAAACCACAATGTTGACTTGTCCAGAGCATACCCTGCCACTCGACAATAGATGGCTGTAGAAGAGATGATTATGGTCATCTTGTGTACAAGAAACTTAATGGATGATGGCTGAATGAACTAATGGAGCCAGGGCAAAGACAGAGCAATGACAAACACCACCAATGACTGAAGAAAAGGCGATTTTTATGTTGAACCAGGTGTAATCAGAACAGTGAGAGGAGTGCCTAAAAACTAAGAATATTAATCTGTGAGGATGTTATGGAACCCTGTGTCGAAGGCAGAGCCCTGTTCAAGAAACACAAGTGCTCTTAAAAGCTCTGAGTCAGTCGCCATCAGGAGGTCGTGGCTGATTTTGTATGAGTCTGTCCTGCTGTGGAGTGGATGAAACCCTGGCTGAAACTGCTCAAACAGATGAAAGTGATGATGGTTGTTACACAAGAGAGGAAAGGTAGAAATACTCTGACAAAAAATTAGTAGGATGGTGGCAAAGTATATATTTTTTAGTTTTTATTGCAAATAGGACATCCAAAAGTTCTTTTTATTTATTCATTCATTCATTCATTCATTCATTCATTCATTTTCTGACCGCTCTATTCTCTTGCGAGGGTCACAGGGAGCTGGAGCCTATCCCAGCTGTCATAGGGCGTGAGGCGGGACAAACTCCAGGCGTGATGCCAGGGGACTGCGGTCATTGTCATTTTGCCAGATATTATTTATTTACCGTGACTGATTCTGATATCAGATTCAGGATATCTATTGACGATGCTGATCATGATTATATTGAAATACATACAATGAAAATGATCACATCACTGAAGTAGGAGACAGTAAGATGTACACAAAGCAATAAACATCCATACATTGTGGATTTACCACTAAAGGAGAGGAAGCAGATGTAATACTGTCAGCTGAGTTTATGTTTTCATTTGTTTGTTGGTTTTTTTCAATTGTTGGCACAATTACATGGAAATTACTGAAAGAATTCCACGTTATTAGGCCACCAGAGACCCGTTAATTGTTGTTTTTAATCTAGCTAAAGGGATGAATGCAGGGATGTGATTTTCTTTAATTTGGCTTTAAAAGTGGAAATTATTCTGATTTGACAACCTACTAATCATATTTTTTCGGTGTAGTACCTCAAAGATGACAATGTTACTTTGTAATCCATCATTAAAGCGGGAGAGCAGGAGTGGGAGTTCCTCTGATGTAGATATGTTGTCTCTGATGCTTCATGTTACATGACATGCTTTATGGTTCATTTTAAATAATGACTAGGAGAACAATAAAAGTTGCTAATATGTGGCCAAATATGGATCGGTTAGGTACTGTTCAAATGTTTCATCATTTAAGACCTGACAAGGAAAGAGAAAGTCTTTAAAGGGACAGTAAAGTTAATTTTAAGTGACATACATGATATTCATCATTATGAAAAATAGAAGAAAAAATAAATATTATATGTGTAGCAACATGCCTTTGGTCAGAAAAGCTTAAAATCTGTGACGGGAGGAGTCGTTATTAACGTTAAAAAACTGGGAACGGTCAGTTAAATAGGACTTAAACCACCTCAATGCTGATCCCTTAATACCAATTGTTTTGTCCAGTCGTGCCAGAAGAATATTGTGGTCAATTGTGTCAAACCCCGCACTAAGGTCCAAGAGAACCAGTATAGAAACAAGTGCTCTGTCTGAAGCGGTTAGAAGATCATTGCTAACCTTGACAAGTGCTGTTTCCGTACTATGATGTTCCCTAAAACCTAACTGGAGATTCTCAAAGAAACTGTTGGATGTAAGGAAATCACATAACTGATTAGCGACTATTTTCTCCAAGATCTTAGATAAAAACAGGAGATTTCAGATGGGTCGATAATTATTGAGAACAGTAGGGTCCAGGTTAGGTTTTTTGAGAAGTGGTTTGATTACAGCTACTTTAAAGGACCGTGGTACATATCCAGTTGATAATGACATGTTCATTATGTTAAGGAAGTGGTTGCTAAGTAAAGGGTAAGGCTTCTTTGATGTGTTTAGTTGGAATTGGATCTAACAGACAGGAGGATGGTTTAGCTGAGGTGATTATTTTATCAGCTGACTGATCTGTATTGAAGAAAAGACATCTATAGAACCAAAGGGTTCAGGAGTCAGCTGTATGTTTTCCGGATCTAAGGGACCTAAAGAAGGACCAGAGTCTGAGGACAGGATGCCATTAATTTTGTCTCTGATGAGCAGGATCTTATTATTGAAGAAATTCATAAAATCATTGCTGTGGAGACTTGATGGAATACTAAGCTCATTTGCACTGTGGTTCTTTGTCAGTCTGGATACAGTACTGAAAAAGAATCTGTTATTGTTTCTATTGTCCTCGATTAATGATGAATAATAGGCTGCTCTAGAAGAACGAAGTGCCTTCCTGTATGTATGTAAACCATCTTGCCACGCAGAGCGGTGTTCACCTAGTTTAGTAGAACGCCATTTCCTCTCGATGACGACGACATTATTCAATTCAAATCAATTGACCTGTCTATCACTTCTAATATTGTTTACATTTACGAGTGCCATAATCGCGCGATAATCTGGTCATAAAACCAATTATACAATACCTCCAGTAGCTCCAGACATCAATTAATTAATGAATTAAACAATATTATCCAACTAGTTATAATGTCCCGTTTTGGTTTACTGTGTGTATGGAAAAGTTAATCGTGCTACCGATGCTAACGCGCTAGCCCGTCAATCGTATCGTGGAACGCATTGTCTTCTATGGCTGCCAAGCTAAGTTGGTCACCAATGACATATGATGCCCACATGACCACTGAAAGCGGAAGCTGATGCAGCCCAGAATTTTAAGCTTTTCTGACCAAAGAGATGATGTTACACATATAACATTTATTTTTTAGTCTATTTTTCATAATGATGAATAACATACTGTATATGTCACTTAAATTAACCTTACTGGCCCTTAAAGAAATGTTGAGTACAGATATAATGCATTAAGATTTTCCACTGAGTCGTCTGTTAACTTGCACATTGGTGTCATTCCTGATTACATTGCTGATTATTTTCAAATGTTAATGATCCTTGAAATGCATTTCAGAACATGACAATTTAATCACATTTTCTCTATTTTCAGTTTCAATTTTTACAAACTAATTATATAATTTAAATATGCTCAAGGGAAATTGCAGTTATAAAATCAATGTGATTAAACATCACTACTGTGAGGCCAATTTGCAATGCTAATGTAATAATGACAAGAATGACACTGATATGTTAGTAGCAATTTCTCCAACCAGAATTAAAAGGAATGCATTTTTGCCTCACAATCCTCAGCATCACATATTGTAAAGCAGGGTGTGAAAAAAGAACACTTTTTTTTTTCAAATCACGAAAGAATTGGCAATCAACAGGCCTAATTCTTTTTAGTACAGTAGGCTCTATGTGCCTAAATTCCAAATACTGTACAATAACATTCACAATTAACACAAACATAAATGTAGCCCATCTTCCACAATGTGGAAGATGGCCCAAATTAGACTTCAGGACCAATAAGGGCTGATCACTTGAACATGGCATGAGGATTTAGCCGAATGCAAGTTTGTAAAATGTAACATTAACATCAGATAGAGTAAGATTTCACGTGTCATGTCAAAATAAGTCGGCAAATATAAGACTAAATGAATAGTTTGCTGTGATGTCGGACTTCATGTGGTCTTTTAGGCTATCCTGTTGGAATGTCATCTGCAACGTTTTGTCCTCCTTTTATCCAAATCTCTGAATAGGGACGAACGCACGTCTGGCCCATTCACAGGGATGAAAAGAAGATTTTCAGTGTGGACACATTCATTCTGTTGCGGTCATCAGTATGGATGTGATTCAGTAGAAGTTTTAATGTAAAAACTGTGGTGGGGGGATTGATTACCCCCTCTCCAAACAAATCTCACCCTGTTGTAAAGTATGCCTCTCCTTATATACACAGTTTAACTCACAGTGTTGAAATCTTGTTGAAAGCCCAATTATCTAATAAGGGTCTGAGTATCACTCAGTAATGTAAGAAGTTTTTAATGATTTCATAGAGATTTTCTTTAAATGTTCAGAAATAACTAAAAGACAAAATAAATCAATTTAA